>NC_060157.1:2786178-2786667 GCF_021292245.1 Micropterus dolomieu
ACATTTAGTTTCACCAACATGTTAGCGCTGCAGTGCTAGCTAAGGTCTATTACTTGCTTGCTACTAGCAGGGTAACTTAGCTATGTTCCACGCAGAAATGTATCTCACCTGATAAATCCAACGAATCCTGTTCCTTTCATCATCTACACATGGCAGCTCTTTGACGTTTGCTTCAGTCGTTAAGAGAAAAAGTTGTCACATACGTAACTTTTGGGTTTGTGGTCTTTCCAATTACGTATTTTCACAGTCTTATACTTTGACAGTTTTACGACAAACTGCGACTTTCTTGACTTTATCAAAAAAAATAAAAATTCAGGGCACAATTGAAACTACTAGTCGTCTCTCACCGTTGACTCATGTACAGTGGGGGAAAAAAGTATTTGACCCCTTGCTGATTTTGCAGGTTTGCCCACTTACAAAGAATGCAACAATCTACAATTTTAATCATATGTACATTCTAACAATGAAAGACAGAATCCCAAAGAAAAT
>NC_060157.1:2786687-2834761 GCF_021292245.1 Micropterus dolomieu
TGTACATATTCTTGCCCCACAGTGGTCCATCGGAAGGCTAGAGCACAGAAATAGACACAGAGCCATGTTAAATCTTTTCGTCTGCTTTAGCTCACTTAACACTTTCCTCCATCTGTTAGTACACAGCTGCAATTATACTGTATTTCCATACTACTGGTTAGTACTGGTGTGTGGGGTTGTCTCATAGGAAAGAGGTGGTGTATGTGGACTGACTGCACATCCAAAAAAAGCAAAGAATAAAAGTTTCCAACTGTCCCCGAAATAGCACAATGTGACGCTCAGCGGAGCGTCTTCACTGGTAACCTCCAACATCTCTTCTGCATTTAGGTCAGTCAGTATCTTTTCCTTTCAGTTTGCTGTTCAGCATTAAAGCTGGACAGACGCACAGTGAAATAACACTCACATCTTTACATCAGCTGGCTGCCAGGATATTCTCTGTGCCATCTGTGTGCTGTGAAATCTGCTGCCAAATATCAGCCTTTACAACAGGACTTCACACGCTGATTAATGTGCTTTTATGTAACTAAACATTTACAAATGAACACATTAAAATACTTTACACTCAGGTGAACACAGACAGGGTTATTATTAATGTCATGTTAACAGGATATTTTCCTCAACCATACCATGATGATAAGAGTTTCAGTACCAATATCTAACTGAAACCTTTTACTCGCTTTACTTTAATATAGTATTTAATATGAGGACTACAACCATGTTTTTCAACAAAACCAATTCTTAATGTAAGAAAAGAATATTTAGTTGCCAAAATTCAAAACTGTCTGATGACAAAGTAAAGAAGAGTATCCTGCACTGAAAGCCACATTTCAGTACTTGACTGTGTTAACATTTCCATCAGTCCCAACAAAGTACTGCGGTTTGATACCCAGTCCTGCCTAAATTATGACACAGAAACTATTTACAACTTTACAAATTTCTAAAACGTGTGCTAGATTAAGTTTTATAGTTTAAACACCAGATGTATGTAAGAACAAATATAAATAAATAAATTAAAGATAAAAATACAGCACATGGGACGTTATGTTTCAGCAACATGGACTGAAGCCAAATCCACGGCAAATGATTTATATTATAGTATTTACAGCCGTCCACCATAAAGGTAGTTAAAGGTGAAAAGTGAAACCTACAAAGCTGGTAAAAATGTGCTTCTTAGTTTTCCTATTTTCTATTGCTGCACACATTTAGAGGATAAAGAATTTCTTTTTCTACCTGGTCCCTTTTTTCACATATTTTGGTGTCAAATTGACTAGCAGGTATAACATGTTTTGGAATTCATGCAGTAGATGCTCCAGCCAGCAGCTGCAACATATTCCTTGAGGGAAATTGTGCCCGTCTGTGCTTATTTTTGCCACCGACTGGCTCATACTGTTATACCAGGTGTCTGACAACATCATGGAAATGATTGTGAGTCAGAGTTGGAGAAAGGAGTTTGTTGTGTTGGAAAAAATGTCTTGCTAGCAGTTCCTCATACACAAGGTTTCAGATCAGTGAGACTTCAGTTTCCTGTTAAAAAAAAGGGGGGTCACCTGGAGTCCCTCGTAAGAATCCACCTGGTGTAACAGTCTGAGTCTGTCAGTGGACGTAATTTTGACAGGCGCAGTCACCCCGAAGGAATACGTTGCGGCTGCTTGCTGAAGCAATCTACTGCACGGATAACATGTTATACCTACTCGTCATTTTGATCCCAAAATACCTGAAAATAGGGCCCGGTTTAAAAATACCACGTCACGTGACTTTAAACACGCGGTTAATGTTGTAAAACAGTCCCATTCAGGATACGGTTAGGAAAAGATTGTGTTTTGGGTTAAAATAAATATGTAACGTACGTCACGTGATCTGACTTCCTAACAATAAATGTAAAAATGGGTCATAATAAGCCGCTGCACAATATGGCTATATGGCTGACGGGCTGTCTAAACCTATAGCACCATTAAATAATGGAGGTGGTTTCTATGTTTTTTAAGGTCTTATGATAAACTTTATAAAAGAGACTTTTAAGTGGAAACTTAGAGACTCTTCCCATGTTGTAACAATAAGATTTATTCTAGACGGGTGGACATTTTGACCTGACGGTGGCACTGCAGGAAAGGTCTGGGGGTCACCATCGTTATTTACATGAAAAGTAAATTTCGTGTTAATGTGACCAGAAGTCGCTGAGATATCTGATGTTGGATGGACAGACGACATGACGACACCGGCTGCTACTGAAGCAGAAAGAGGCAAATTCCCCCCTGTGTAGTTGTAAGTTAGCATGTTAGCATGTCGCAGCTTTGTTGGTCTGTTTACCTTCTTGCTCGGTCACAGCGATGTCCCTCTGGATCAGAGTGACCCAGCTGAAAATGCAAACGTGTCCATGAGCTGCAGAGGAGCCGAGTGAGTCTGTTGTTATTAAAACGCCCGGCACTTTCTCCTTCCTCCACCTCCTCCTCAGACTACCGAGGTGTTGCCATGACAACACACCATTTATCCCTCCTCCTGCACCCCCCCCCCCCCACTACAACCAGCCGGCTCCATGTCTCATTTCCATGTTGCCAAATATAACAGACAGACGGACTGACAGAGGGAGGGAGAGCGACATGACGCTGCGCACGATTTACAAACTCTGTGTTGTGTGTGTGTGTGTGTGTGTGTGTGTGTGTGTGTCTCTCAACATCCAGGTCAGCTGTAGGATGATTGAATCATCAATCAACGAGACTGATATCATCTAACCGCTGTCACACACACACACACACACTCTCTCTAATTAGACCGGGCAAGTTGCAGGGTGACTACGGTGAGCCGGAGGGGACAAGTGTTATTAAGAGATTTTGAGTTTTTGTGAGTTGCTGCGCTTAAACTGGACAGGAAATGATTTAAGAAATGATGTAATGCGATTAAAAGTTATTTTCAGCTATAAAAAGATAATTTCAAGGATTTGAGTAGATTTACAATTATTGGTTAGGACTGACTGACGAGAACATTTCTATTAAGATAATTCACTCAAACTGAAAAAAGGAACAGGACAGAGACAAAGAGATTTTTTAAAAGTCATTCTGTGCTGTCAGTCATTCCTCAGGCGGTCTGTCTTTTATTAAACCTTATTTATAAGAATACGTTTCATTGCAGGCAAGTATTAATTACAGAATATAAATCCCAAAGTGGCGTACACCTTGTTTTGTGCACACGCAACATTTATAAATCAGGCCCAAGGACTCAGAGGCTGTACTTAGCAGTAAGCACAAAGTACAGCTGGGGCTGATGGGAATGTCACTAATGTTGCAGGTACGTGGTCGTAAACCAAAGTAGGGGATCACAAAAGTTATTACAATTCCTCCTCTAGTTGACCTTCAATGTCTGAATCAAAGTTTAGGCCAATCCATTCTATATTTAGGTCTAATACAAAGATGGGGACCGGCTGGCCTACGTTAAAATGACTTCCCAGAAGAGAAGACATTCAAAACCACTGATTTTCCCACATTCATTACATTGTGACAGCTGCAGAGAGACAGGAAGGGCGAGAGAGAGAGTGGATGACACGCAGGAATTGAACCTGGGCTGCTGAGGTAAGAACTCAGCCTTCATGGTAACAGGTAAGCTACCGGGACGCCGCAAACACACTGATCGTTAGCACAAAATATCACCTCAGAAGATTAAATCCATGTCAAGCTTTAAAGATTCTGTGTGAGCCCTGATAATTAAGTATTGAAGCAGGTATCACATAAAATGTTGTTAGATCAGCACAAACCCTGAACGGTAATGCTTTAAATATAAATTAAATCTTCACATAATAGGAACACGTCTGAAAAGCCTTGTTAGAATAGATATGGGGGGGGGAGTTTGGCCACCAAACAAATATACTGATGGCTTCTTTAAATTATGAGATTAGTCTAGCTTAATTTAATTGCTAATTGCTCTAACTTTACAATCATAAACGACACATCGCTTATGACGACGTTTACAGCTCGACAACGTGTTGCTGCCGAGTGCACGAGATTAGACAACACCGTGCGAGTTTATACTTTCTAAAGAAAAACAAAACAAAAAAATTCTATGTGTCTATGTGTGAGGTGGTGGCTAATCCGCCCCAGACTCCCTTAAAAAGAATCCCGAAGTTTTGTGAGTCGTTGAGTTAGCGGAAACTTTATAATGTTTAAACATTGGGCAAATGTAATGCATCACGTTATTCCTTTCTTTGTATAAAGATAGTGTCAGTGTGCTCAGTACTGGTGTGTAAACTGCTCTGTCACTAGACAGCAGATCAGCTGTTCAGATGAGTGCTAGCACAACACTGCTACTGCCACTTATTTCATACTATATATACTAGGGCTGAAACGATTCATCCATTAATTTAAACACTAAAAAGCATCGATGCAAAGAAGAGATAGAAAATAATGAGGGACGAAAAAGAAAGTGTGCAAAGTATTGGATTATTTCAACCTAAAAGAAAACAACAACTCTGTAATGTCAGTGTCCGTCCACTGTAAAGCGAACCACAACAGCACGACGGCGTCTAATCAGAAAGCACCCGGTCTATCGTCGGGCAAAAGTACTTCTTAAACGATGCATCGATGAAATAATCTGTGGACGCTTCGATTACTGAAATCACCGTTAGCCGCAGCCCTACTATATAAACCTGTTAGGTCCATGACAGGACTTGATTTCAGTGGAAATTTCTGTTGCTGCATCAGAAACGCTTAAAAGATGTATTTTTGAAAGCAGTATTCATTTTATTGTCTTGACTGTTAATTAGCAAATGCCTAAAACAACCTCAAGTTCAATTTAAAAGCCGATAGCTAAATGAGAGGGATTATGTAAATTTGCGTTTCGTAATCCGAATAGTCAATTATTCGTTTCAATAACAGATAGAATAATCCACTATCAAAATAGTTGTTAGTTGCAGATCTACCTAACAGCATGAACACTAGAGTATCAAACACAGGCTGCTGATGACAACGTGTAGGCCTACTTCTCTAGACAGAAGCTACTTGATCTTATCTATATTTAGCAGTTGAGCTAAGCTTCACCAGTCAGTTAAGCTTCAAATTAAATTTAGAAACACAAAAAGGGATCCATAAGTTTATCCGACTGCGTAAATGTTAAGTGTAAATGTATTTGCGTCACCAGCCTCTCCACCCAACAGTTTAAATGTCAAATTATTTTCTGGATCTTGCGGTTCGTCCTCTTCCCAATTGTTTTCTGCAGGTGAAAAATATTTCTCGTTCTTCATTTGTGGCCTGCCACAGTACTTCATTAAAGTTGCCTTCATGTGTTATGTGGTGAGTCACACTGCTGATAATCTACAGCTGGTCTGACGCAGACTTCAGAAATGGGAGACATGGATTAAAACAGATCAATGGGAGATCGATAAACAAGCTGATCTATGGCCCTGATAGGTTCCAACATATTGATCCAGACATGTTTAATCTTCCAACTGGGGGGTGACGTTCATTTGCAGCAGAGAGAAGAAGAAGAAGAAGAGGAGAAGACGTGGAGGTAGAGACGAGCTCTCGTTACAAACAAACTACCGCGTTCAGAGGCGGAAGGATACAGAACGTTCACACTATAAGCTCTAAGTAAGTAGGCCGCCAATACAGGTGAGCCATATTACATCATTCATGATATTAACTTATTATTTTTAATTTGTTATTATATGAAAGCTACTGCAACGTCTTTGAAGGAGCTGGTTCCTGCGCGATTTCAGTCGTGTGGAAGTGATGTAGCATTGGCGCTACATCAGACAACAAAAGGCCACAGTAACTTAACTGACAGTGAAATAAGACCCAGAAAAACGGCTCAGTTATTCATATCAGGTGAGTTTGTGGGAGGAGAAACTCAGCACGCAGCGACAGATAATCATCGGTCGTCCAGTGTAGTTGAGGTTAGTTTAAATTCAGATATTGACCAGCTGAAGTTGTATTTTATGGTCAGTCGGCCTGTGTCAGATCCCTGCAATAATAAGAACACCTACAGTCCGCCACTTGTACACAAGTACAACCGAACTGTGAACATAAATTCAAAACTGTAAATCACTGTGTGATTGTTTAAGGTACATGTCAGCAACTGCTGAAAAGGAAATATTAAAAGTAAAAGCTGCAACGTGGCAGAGTTTTGCTTACAATATGCATTTACAGCACCTTGTGAGAACTGACCTCATTAAAAATATGCGTGTTCTTTATTCGGCCTCCTGCCTGATCTGAAGTGTTTAATTGGTGCAGTTTGTTGGTGGAAACACGTTTAGCTCAGGACTATCAGGCAACAGTCGGTGCTGATGAGGTGCTTTCAATCGACCCCCTGATAAACGACTGAGTCAAGACTTTTTCTTTACAAACACACACACACACACACACACACACACACAGGCAAATAAACAGTAAAATAAATGTTGCTAAATACTAGAAACAAACCGCAAATTGAACAACAAAGTGTCGTTCTTTCGCTGTCAGAAAAACATGTCGGAACATGTTGTGGATGCTGGAAGGACTCCGTTTCCAGGACACTGAACTAAAGAGGTAACACACACACACACACACACACACCTGGTGCAGCAGTGCTGCTGACCGAGCTCATTCACACCTCTGTTATCGTCATCAGCACACAGAGGACGAGATGGCAGCTGCTGTTTACAAAAAACGGGGTCAGAGAGAGAGACGCTATCTAGAAATCCTGGTGACAATGTGCCCACTTTTTGGTTACAGTGAGCAGGAAAAGAGACACAGTAGAGGCTTAAGAAAGAACCCCCCCACCCCACAAAAAAAACCCAGTACTTTAATCACACTGACAAAGAAACCGTTTGTAATGTAGATCCGTTACATCCCGGCTGAATCTGCTTAACAAGGTCAGCATCAGCGTAGATACGCATCCAGCGTATCGGGTTGGTGCATCCAAACCATATACTACAAGTTCTGCTAGAGTTTCAACCCTTTAACACCATTTCTTCTGTAAAGGAAAGATAAGTAGAGCCCATACATCAGCATTCCTTCAGGAGCCTCTCCCGGCACCGCCAAGACCTGCAAGACGATGGTCACGTGAATGACAGGGGAAGCCAAGCTAGCACTATTGCTAGAAACCATCTCCACTGGCTCCGATTACTTTCCTACAACACTGGAATGCCTGTCACCTGACCCTCGCCTTGCACGTTGTAGAGGTTCCCTGAGAGTCTTCTGCACCCGCCCCCCCCCCTCAACCTGAGATGCATTATTTGTTTGTGTGCCAGTTCCGTCTGCCTAATTTGCATACTGAGATCTGATGTGGGCAGAAAACCAGGTTTATATGCAAAGGCCCATATCCAGGTGCCTTTATCCTGATACAGATCACAAGTTAATACTATTAAGGGATGGAGGAGGAAGGAATAAAGAAAGAACATAACTGAAAGAACAAAAGAATGTGGGGCTCTGCTAAGGAGAACAGAAAAAGTGAATGATCCCTGCTTTTTAAATGTATTTTACTCCATGTTTCTTCTCTTCATCCATCTGAATCCTAAAACTCTGACTCCTCTGATTCCTCCACACCCACACTGCAGAATAACATCACTCTCCCCCTTTCTCTCTCTCTCTCTCTGTTCATTACCATAAATGTTCTCCATCCGACTTTCCCGTTTTGGATCAATAGGATGTCACAGCTCTGATGTCTAATGATGGTTATAGCATCATCACAGTCATGTGTTTATCTCACCTCAACTCTGACGTCAAATAAAAATCACCAGTAGTAGCAGAGACTGTTTGTATTTACTGAATCTACTAATTACTAAGTACATATATTGTACTCTGGGGTAAACCCGAGTATCCCGTAAGAGTATTTTTTCCAGATATGACTATTGCTTGAATACTACAGACTGAACCTATGTAGTGTAAAACATGATAAATTAACTTTATTACCATTAGTAGTTACACATTTTATGCAATTTGTCTGTTTAGAAACCTGCACCCTTAGATGCTGCTGAGCACTAGGCTACAGGATGGCGACTTCACGGTTTCCTCGCCTTCACTCTTGAATCTTTAATAAAACTGTTAAGGATCATACTGTTGGTGGTGGTGTTTGGCATTATTTATTCCATTTACCACACTTCAGTTAAAATGCCTAGCTGCTGCCTGTGCAGTTAGTATTTGCTGCTGTGCTGAGGTGAGTTCATATGCTACCAATCACAGAGCTTCTACCCTTTGTGGCGTCCACAGTTTTGACAGAACACTTAAAAATCTGACTGAGTTGCTGACAAGCTAACTGGTTACTGGCTCGTGGGGCATCATGGCCTTAATTTATGAAATGCTAACAGTGAAGATTCTTGAGATCCAAAATGTTTGTGCGGTTTGTCGGGACATTTAATATGCTACATTTTATAGCTGAATTTGATCTACATGTACATTTTAAGAGAGACCTATGAACATGGGAGCATGGACACAGATTACAAGTAAAATGTTTTATGCTTTTATTTAAGTTTTAATACGTTGCTGCAATGAACTGTGTGTCCCTTCAAATGAAAAGTTCGGACTGCTTTGTCATGTCCAACAATATTTACTGCTTCCTTGTGTATGAACACTCCAGCCTGAGGTGCTGCAAGGTGCTGCAAGATAAATCTGTGTGAGGGTGTTTTGCATTTTGCTGCATCATGCCCTATACGAAATCACTCAGAGACCAGTGTAGGCAGCTCTGCAACCGTCATGCCTCCGAGCCATAATCTGCCCCAGTGCGGAGTGGGATTTATTGGATCACACTCAGTCACTTGAAGAGGCAGCAAGCGGCTGATTGTACTGTGTGATTTCATAACAAATCAGCCTCATCTTCACTGCTGTCAGACTTCATCATTGTTCTCTCCCCGTTACGTCATTTGCAAGCTTGAGGACAGCTTTTTTTCTCACAATATCAGCTGTACCTGAACGTCCCATGACTCAGGGCTTGAAGGATTTTTTTTTTTTATGCACTTTGATGCCTCAAGATGCTTGAGAGGAACCTAGATCTGAAAGTCTGAGTCAGACACTATATACCTCTGTGGACATCACACTTTTTGGCTACACATATGAGAAGTTATAAGATAAACCAATAGTACTATTGAATCTGTCTCCATGAGTCATCACTGCGTTTCCCTAGCCTTCATTTCTACAGGTCTATCGGGAGCCTCTTTTCTTTTGCTCTCTGTGATTGCAGTGGAAAGGAGGCGATGCTCTGTCCCCAACAGTGGTGCGAGCTTAGCAAAGCTTTAAGCACTCAGAGCACCCAGCGAGGTTAAAACCATTTCAACTGTTAGCAAGAGCGTTGTCCTTCAAACGTTTAGCTTTCCATAGTTGCATAGCAACAGCAATCGCCATGACCAGCACTTCCCAGAGACAGCGATTCAGTGTTACCAGTTGCAAATAAACTGCCTGGTAGGCGCATGGGACAGCTGCAACCCTGCATCCTGTTGCCTAGGGCACCACACAGCCCTGTGCACAAAGGCGACCGCCACACACGGCAGCGAGGCTCCCTTGTTCTCAACACGTCCTGAAAGGATGCTCCTAAGATAGTGTTGCCAGGCAACAAACCCAATTCCAGCCAGCGAACAGAGTTCTGACTGAAAATGTATTCAGAGCAACAAAATATGAGCAAAAAAAAAAAACCAAGAGAGGAAGAGCTACCTGGTAAGTGGTTACTATAATGATTTATAATGATTAATGCAGCTAAAAACTGAAAGCTGGGGTAGGCAACGTTGGAGAAACTAGTCAGAAACAACTACATTTACAGTCCTGCAACAGCCCAGATCCAGAACCAGATTCTTGGTTGGTGTTAGGATGTAAAATTGCTTCTGAAATGAATTGCCTAACCCAGTTTTAACTTTTACAAAAAGCACAGCCTGTTTTCTTTATGGTCTCTGCAGGAGCAACCAATCCTATTGCCTAGCAGACATATCTATTACATAACGGTCCTTCAGTCTTTGCTCCACCAATTATCAGTGTTCGAGATGCTGTAGTTGTTTAGTTACTTCTGTCTCTGGAGTCTCACACACTCCTTCTCTCCTGCAATATGTAAATTCCCACTACAACCTTCCACTCTGTAGCCCTTTTAGCCAATACAAGGATGAATATTTATCAACCCAGTACACCCACCAATCACAGTATCTCAGTACAGAAAGAATGCACAGGGGCATCAGCTGCCCCCCTCCCTTTTGGAGCCAAGAAGCTTGATTTTGACAAGTCACCTCTCCTATGTCTGAGTCCAAAACACTTTACAATAAAATCACATTCGGCAAAACAGCTTTGCCTTAATATCTGTTGCTTGCATATTTTGCCAACAAAGAATCAAGCAAAAAGCTGTTTCCCGGTCAAAAAAAAAAAAGCATTTGGGCACATATTTCTATGATTGCACAAAACCTGCGTGAAAGAAGCTGCAAGGTTAGTAGCGATCAAAGTCAAAGATCAACACGAGTTTTGGCAAAACAGACAGTGGGATGACACACTGCCAAGAAAGAGTCTGGAAATTACGTGAAAGGATGCCATATTGTTACAAATGCTGTGCAGGAGTTCAATAATAGTCACAATCAGGGCCTGACATTACCTATTTTGCTTACCAGCCACTGTGGCAAATGGTTTTTCATAGTTACTACTATCTATCAGATCTGGCTGTTTCATGAGCCTCATGTTTTACCTAAGCTTCATGTTTTAATGCCACTCTCCGTCATCTGTGATGTGAAAACATCAGATTTCCGCTCAATCAGAGAAAGTAGAAGTGTGCCTCTTACTTCACTTTTAAAATCCCAGCACACCACGTAGCATCTGTCCTGCCGGGCTGCTGGCAGCGATCACAGTCTGACCGATGACTGACAGTCATCACCGAAGCAGAGTTTCAGTGCTGCCCTGCTCCGCTGCCTTCCGTCAAGCTGCCCTCTATTTCTGCCAACCTTTTCCACTTCCATCAAAGTTGGTTTGGTGCTTTGTGATCATTTTAAGACTCAGTTTGTACGGCCAAGCTGTGGCATAGCTCTGTGTACACTGACGCAGCTTCAAAAACAAAAGTGCCTTGATTTGACTGTCAAAATGCTAGGTGACTTGGGGTCTTCACTGGCTAGTAAGAGTAACTGTGTTGCTGCCAAATTTTAGCCAAATTCTATCCAAGTGTGGTAGGTGGACGGGGGCTAATTAGGGCTGCAGCTAATAATATTTTAGTATTCGAAGCTTCGATAGATTATTTCAACGATTCATCGATTGCGTCGTTTAAGAAGTACTTTTGCTTGGCGGCGGCAGCAGCACCACCCCCACCATAACGGGATCAGCTGTGCACGTTTACAGGTGATAGATATTTATTAGTCCTTTCGGGAATTCATACAGCAAACATCAGACCAACAACCGGACAGCTGCTTTACCAACACAAACATCACCCGAGTACAAGTCATATGACGGGAGTCTTGAAGCCGTTGCGGCGTTCACACTACGTGACTGATCGGTGACAGGGACACACACTACAAGAGCTGACAGCGGCCGTGTCACCCGACGCTGGTCTCCAAACCACGTTTTGAAAACACACGTGAAATGTGAAACGTGAAATGAGCGATTCTGAACACGAAACAGCTGTTTGTTATTATAAATATGTCGATTATAAAGACAAAGAATCTGGTTGAAAGGATGGATCAGCACACGCAGGTAGCAGGAAACATCTGAGCTACAGAGAGAGCTGGAGGGGAGTTAAAAGGTGCAGCTCCCCGACACCCAGTTAACTCCTGACTGTGAGGTCACAACTCACGGCCCAAAAAGGAAACAAACGCACGTGTGCACATTTTCAGCTGAGGTCTACAGCTTACTTTGGCTTCAACTCAACAATCAATCATGATTTCAGCTAAATGCTAAAGTTGCTGTTACTGTTATCTTGTCTGTGGTCCGCTGGCAGAATACCGGCTGCTTTTTGTTCAGGCGCCGTCGTGCTGTTGCCGAGGCGACATAAGTTTCGTTTTACGGTGAACGGACGGTAACATTACAGAGTTGTGTTGTTTTCTTTAGCTTGAAATAATCCCAGACTTTGGACACTTTCTTCTTTGTCCTCCCCTATTTTCTCTCTTCCCCCACTTTGCAAACAGCTCCATTATAATCACGTCGTGTTCACGCGTAAGCGCGATGTGCGACAGTAATAAATGCCCGTGCGAAACACCGTGCTGTATAGTTATATGAATTAAACAAAGCCTCGATGCAAAGAATTTGTGTCGAAGCATTTTATTAATCGATTTAATCGATGAATCGTTTCAGCCCTAGTGCTAATGTCAGGCCCTGGCAACAATCAAGGTTAGGAAACCTAATCAAAAACCTAATCTCTAAAGAAGCATTTAAATGTACCAACTGAGTAATTTCATTGCTGTGAAACAGTGCATCTGAGGGAGATGAAAAGCCCTTTAATACCTCCTCAGTATAATTGAGTATATTCAATATGGCATCCTAAGTCATTTTATCTTAAATACATAGATCCAAGATTTACAAGCCAATATCACCATTTCACATTTCTGAAGTAGAAACTCTAAATCCTAGTTGGTTTCCAGCCAGCATTTAGAAGGTAGACTTTTCATTTCAACCCACTGCTGAGATCAGGTTTGCCTTATTCTCGTGCTACCTTTGGCTTTGGTTGTAGAAAGTATATCTTAGACTCTTAACTTACGATTTGTGGTGGTGGAGGGTGTGGGCGTGGTGGTTGTTGGAGGCGTTGGCTCTGTGGAGGCGCTCAAGCCTCTCCTTCTCTTTCTCCACAAAGTTGGTGTTGGTGCCAGTGCTGGTAGAGGGCACTCGAGTTAGCCGGCTGTGGGCCCGTGGCTGATCCCTGGGTGGGATCGGAGGAGGGGGAGGTGGAGCCGGGGCTGAAGAGGAGACTGGAGCTGGGATTTGGGTTGGGATTGAGATGGAGGGTGGGGCTGAAGCCGGAGCAGGAGCCGGAACCGGGATCGCAGTCATCGTGGTGCTGTTGGTGCTGTTGTAGGAGTGGTGGGTGGAGGAGTGGTGGTGCTGCTGATGATGCTGGTGGTGGTGGTGGCTGTGGTGGAGAGGGATGGAGGAGGGAGGCTGGGGAGGAGCTGGGTGTTGGCTGTTGTGGTGGTAATGATGGTGATTCTTGGTTGAAATGGGGGTCGATGTGGTCTGAGCCGGTGGAGGCGGCGGAGGAGGAGGAGGGAGAGGAGGCTCGGGGGGAGGAGCAGGTGGAGGAGGAGCAACAGGTTGCCGGTCCAAACGCAGGTCCTTGTTCTCTTGGCTGAGCCGGTCCAGTTGGACTTCCAGCTCCTCGATTCGGCGCCGCTGGGTTTCTAGAAGCTTCTGCTGGCTCTCGATAATGTTGTTGAGTTCAAGAAGGTACTCCACGGCCCGGTTAGGGCTTTCTGGGCTGCCCTGGCCTGGGCCTTGATTAGCATCCATGGTCTGTTAGTCTGCACACAGGCCAATGGCTAGAGAACCTCAGGCTAAACAACAGCCGGGGAAATGCCCAATGAGTAGGGTTCCCTACTGCTAAATTCTATAGTAAAGACCTAAATGCTGTTGGTTGTTGTCTGTCTAACTGTTAGTTAGATCGAGGTTGTACGCTGTCAGCTAGCACTGAGGCTAAATGCTAGACTTATGCACTAGAGGAAATGCAGCCCGAGTCACAGCTACAGCTGGTGCAGAGAAAAAGGTTACTCACTGAGTGTTAGATGCCGCAGGGGCTAGTATAGTAGTGACACCAGCCAAAACTAGCACAACTGACTAAACACTGAGAAGAAGTTGGACCCAATTACGACTAATCTAAAACTGTTATCAGGACCCAGAGCAGAGCTGTCTTACTCTGTACTCTACAGGCTAGTCTACAACCTTAAACCTAATGTCTAAATTATGACAAAATTACACCCTATGGCCCTAGGCCCTACACCCTAAAAACTAAACTACCCTTCACCCTCCCCCCCACCAGAGGTAAGTGGGGGGGAGAGGACTCTTTCTTCTTCGAGTTCTGATTTAAAGATCAAGTTGGACCTCGTCCTCCCTGGCTCCAATCAGAAAGTTTTATGGAGTCGTCGACCATCCCCTGGTTCAGTCAGGTGTTTCTTTTGGGGTTCAGACCCATGACGGTTAAAAACAGAACAAATATAGAGAAAGAGATAGTCTTCTCCCCCACAAAAAATTGTTGTCCCTCCCTTTGTCAGTGAGTCAGTTTTATCCACTCTTTGCACTCCATGCAGCAGATCAGAACATAGGTTTCCCAGAAGCAGGTGCGGAGACCATAGCTGATAGAGGTCCCTCTGTGTCAAAGATGTTGCACATTATCATTGTTGAGCAACTGCAGATTGTCCAGCACAAATGGAAGAAGTGTTAAAATTTTCATTGCCAGGTGCTGCAGCAGAAATGCAGTCTGCATGTACAAACTCCCAAACTAATTGACTAAGCACCAGTTTCCCTTTTGTGCCTCATAATAAAATCCTGGGGTCAGAACCCCTGTGGTAATTCCCCAAGTATTCAGAGTATTCAGTTCAGACCCTCTCCTTCAAGAAAACAGTCTGGAAGCAAACCTTGAGAAATCAACACAACGTAAAGCTCCACATAATGAAAATGTAATGCCCGTGGAGGATCATCTTCTGGAAGAGCACAGGTTCACCTCTTCCTGGCCCATGGATTCACCTGCAGGACTCAGCCTGTCATTCTGCACTCGGTCTGTCAGAAGTGATACGCAAAGGTTGAATGTCATGTTAGATGTTTGTCTTCCTCCTGGGTACGGTGAGACATCTGGGATTCATTATGGTCCCGTTGGACGGTAAATCCAGATCCTTCTTCATGTCATCCATCCATTACATGAAAAAGAAGAAAAGAAAGAAAGGGCAGATGAGAAGAAAGTAGGTTGTAAAACATGAGAGGCAGAGTCAACAGGAAATATCAGCTTGTGATACATTCACAGTGTTGTTTCTGGGAGAAACACCTTTCTTTTCCTTCATCTATCTGTCTCTGCCTCTCTATTTTGATTATTTACGTCCCTTACTTCTGCATTTGCTCTATTTTGTCTTTCATCTTCACCTCCCATTTCTTATATTCTTTGTTGCTTTTAGCCTGCCTCTCTTAATCTTTATCCTTTGTCTGCTCTCTTCCTGATCATTCGTTTCTCTTTTGCTCTTCCTCCATGTGTCTTCTTCTACGTAGTTTTCCCTTTTCATTTAGCTGTTACTTTCTCATCTCCATCCCTTTCATTTCTCCATTTCTTTGTGGTTGAAAGGAGTATGAGGTCTCTCAGCCCATAAATACCAATGACATGCTCTGTCAAAGCCATCAGAGACAAGAAAAATCATCACATACATCAGCCTACACTCCATCAGTATCCTCCTGTCTTAGTTCTGCCTATCTCTACCAATTCAATCCTATGTTATTGTGTTTGCACCACTACCTATGCAATATCTAATGACAATACATTTCAAAAAGACAAGAAAAACTGCCTCCATAATAGTAGATTCATGCATTGTGTTGCATGTTTCAGTGTTAATTCTTAGTAAAGCTTCAGGGGTTTAATGGACAAACTGTAAATCTACATAGTCTGAAAAGCTTCTCTGTATTTTCTCTCAGTTTGTTCAAATCAAATCCTGGCATCTGCACTCTGAAAGGATTTGTAGCTGTTGCTTTTTGCTAATGTTGTAGTCAAGACCGCCCAAATCCAGGACCAAGGCTGTTGTCTCAATACCGAGTTCGCCAAGTTCGGACTTCTGTACTTTAAAGCTTGGACTTGGCAAGTTCAGCTCAGGAGTACAAACTCCCAGGAACGGGATCACGCAGTCAGTCATTCAGCAATTGGAACAGCTTGATGACGGCCGGACCAATTAGCGGGTGGGACCTCACATCTCCGAACACGTCATAGCAATTTTTTAAACCAGCTCCGTCTTGAGAAATCAACCACATATTTGGAGTTTAAACAACTATATTCCCTCATAAAAGCAGCATTATACGTAACAGTTCTGAGTTTTCTTGTCTGACATTTCCGCTTTTTGGTGGAAGTGGCGATATCTGGCTATCCGAAGTCCACACAAGTCACCAACAGGCGGAGCGAGAACACATCTGGGTATTTGACTGTACCTGGCTAGATGTGGACTCTTGAACTGGTTCACAAGAATACAAGTACAGACAAGAACGCAGAATGAGAAACAAGCTCAAGTCCAGACCAAGACCAGAGTTTATCGAGACCGAGACAAGACCAAGTCGAGACCAAGACAGAGGGAGGGCGAGACCGAGTCAAGACCAAGACCACTTCCCCACAGTACATGACACACAATAAAATGTACCAGATCATCTCGAGACCAAGACCGGTCTCGAGTATTACAATACTGCTTCTTGCTCTTGGTAGCCACATGCAGGTCACAGCTAGCCATTTCCACAGTTCATGTCACACAACATTAAACACTACAAGGGCTGTATCACAGACACATATGAAATCCCAAGTTACAGGAGTTTTCTACCAATGTCCAATCACACCTTAGCGACCGTAACTAGGCACCGTCAAGCTTTGGATTTTGACCAGTAGAAAGGAGATATTATTTATCGGAAGAGTTTGGTTATTGGGATGTATTTTTTTTAGCCTTTTCAAGATCAAAAACATCATAATGATGAATGAATTAAACAGTGTGTATGTTTGTCTAACATAAAATGTAATTGTTAGTATGTCCATCTAAAAAGCTTACCACACTATTTACATTAGGGGAGTCTCAAACTCGTTTTGGTCCTGAGTCTTTAATAACTGGCATCAATACCGGCTGATACTGGCCGATTCGGATCGAATACTTACAGTACATTTATCTAATGATACAGCTGCCCAGAACACACTCAAGATACAATCTGAAAATGAGATTAAGATCATCCCAAAAATCATTTTGTGCTAAAGAATATGTCCCCCCAGCAAGTTCTGGGTCTACCCTGGGGTCTCCTCTCAGTTGGGCTTGACCCGAAGATCTCCATCAGATGCCCAAACCACCTCAACTGGCTCCTTCCTTGTGAAGGAGCAGTGGCTCTACTCTGAGTCACTATCTCTAAGGAGAAAACTCATTTCAGCCACTTGTTCTTTCGGTCACTACCCACAGCTCGTGAACGTAGGTGAGGTTTGGAACGTAGATCAACTGGTAAATTGAAAGCTTTGCCTTCCGGCTCAGCTCAATCTTCACGACAACAGTCTGGTACAACACCTGCATTACTGCCGACGCTGCACCCATCTGCCTGCCCATCTCATGCTCCATTTTGCAGTCAACAAAATTCCAAGATACCTAAATTCCTTCTCCTGGGGAAGCAATCCAACATTTTACAGCAGAGAACCGTGAACGTCAGGTCATCTATACCACCATCCGCATCCGAACCGAGGTCATCCGCACCACTTCACACTCTGCTACAAACTGCCCCAGTGCGTGCTGAAGGTCATGTTCTGATGAAGCCAACAGAACCACGTCATCTGCAAAAAGTATGTTATATCAGAGATATGCTAACTTTAGCATTTCTGAGCCCAGTAATTTACTTATGGAAGCTTGTTCCGGCAACCCCAACCAAACACATCAGTTGGTCCTCATCCTCAAAGGTTTCTCTCTTGTACAAGTGAAATGTTAGAAAATATACTGTTGGGACCACAGATCAAGTTGTTCATTTGTGATCTAACCTGAACTTATCATTTGAATCACTGAACTCAGTCTCCCACAACTAACTATATCAGGTTCTTTTTGTTGAAACACTTTCAACTTTTTATAAAATCGATGCGCTTGTCAATTTCAATTTTCGTCAACTGACCAATCACAGCCTCGATGGGGTGGGACATAAAAGAGGTTTTGACCTGCTACAGTAAACTTTTAAAATGTTGAACTCCTCCTGCATGAATGCTTCTGATTATTGATGAGCTGGTAGCATTAACAAATTAAGAGACCAATGTAGGCCATTTTTCTTGCGCAAATATTTAATGAATTGCTGTTTTGTCCAACTGGAATTAATATTAGACTGGTGGCGAGCTATATAGTATACTATTACATAAACTGACAATGCATATAGTAAAATTAAATAATTAATTATCAAACACACTAACAGTATACTATTAGATTAAAACTTACTTTTTATCTAACGTCATTATAATAATATAAAGACAAATACACTTATTTAAACTAGTTTCTCCTCCATCTTGTGTGAAAGAGCCTCTGCAGTGGAAAGATGCAAATTTCCACTGCACAGGATACCAGTGTGCCAGTATGTGCTCCTTCTAGCCTCCTGAGAGCAACACGTTCCCCTCGTTCTGTTTTACTAAAGGTACACTGTTCAGCAGTCTTGTTTACAATAGGTTTGGATTGCATGGGTGCTGCTGGTGTATTGTGAATCTGTCCCTGGGTCAAAAACTACACAAGCACCAATCACAGTAAAGTTTTTTGTGATGAGTGATCAGTGTTTTAAAAGCAATTTTTTCAATGTCAAATTTTCAAAAGATCTGTTTCAATATTTTAAAACGCTTTGACAATATTTTAATGTCGAGTGTACAGATACAAGGGTCTTCACTTTCAGTCCTCCAATGGTTTCACATCATGGTTGAACACAAAGAGCGCACACGTAGTATAAATACATATGTGATAAATAAGTTTGTTAACCTTTGTGGTACTTGAACATTTTTCACTGAACATGTTCTCTTTGGGAAAAAGGTTAGCGTACAGCCCTGTCTCTTTTCTCTGGACTCAACCAGTGGAGCTGCCGATGGCTGAAGCCGTCTCCCAGCATGGCCTGCATTTATACTTGTGCGTCGTTATTGCGTCCACTTCCGGTTTAGCCCTCCGCTAACTTGAATGGGTGTAAAATGATGTATGTGCGGCTGTTATAGACTTTTAAATTGCTATCGACCGAATGGATCCCATTCTGATAGTGAAACGAGTCATTTCGCTTTGGTTGTGGCGCTAACAAATATATTGATCCACTGTGTTTAAGCCGCTGGATTAGTCGGAGCACTTCCTGTCGGCTCAGAGGCACTGCGAGGGTACCCAGCCGACAAATCACAGTTCTTACAGTCCGCGTTGCCCCGACGTGTAGTTACATTTTTGAGGAGCTGCCTGTCAGGCTACGGCGGAGGCTATCGCGTAGGGTACGCCGTGAATTTGACGCAGAAGTTTAAATTGGGTTGGCAGTGGAACAGTGGATAACACATGCCTTTGGTGTGGAAGACAAGGGTTTGATTCTCACTACAACACAATGTGTTCCTGAGCAAGACACTTAACCTCTCGTTGCTCCAGAGACGTGCAACCTCTCACATACAGTATATAGCTATTCTAAGTCTGCTAAATACTCAAGGATCTCAAGCGGTACATCTGCCAACGTTACATTTCAAACTCAGGCTTAACTGAAGTTCTTAGGTTCAAAAAACAAATGAAAGAATTAAATAAACATCCCTGAAACAAACTGTCTTCTCAAAAGCAGCGAGTAAGTGCTCCATCCAAGCTGGACTCACCTCCATATCCCACACACACTATGAACCAGACATTTACTGACGTCAAGCTACAGGATTTCTCCGTAATGAAGTCCCTCACGCTGTCAAAAATGTACACACTTGTACACACCAGTTTCCACTTGGACTCACTAACGTGCAAAGTTGCTGCTTTAGATAAAGTTTCAGCCGTAGATAGTGCACCAAGACAGTGAACCCACACGCATATGCACACACATGAAATGGCGAGCCCTCTGATCTCTATTACAGAGCGGCCAAACAGTTTCAGCTGTTATATCTCTTCCCATTAAGCACATTCAATTATTCATGACTCGCTAACTGAGCACCATCCCTCTCTCTCCCTTTGTCTCTGTCAGGGTCTCTCTAGCTTTCTCCCTGTATGTGTAGGCTCTGAGCAGATTGTTGGTTCATGCCTGAATTGTACTGTAAATGAAGTCAAGCAGAAACATAGGCTACATAATGGTGTGTTTGTGTGTGTGTGTGTGTGTGTGTGTGTGTGTGTGTGTGTGTGTGTGTGTGTGTTTAGTAACCGAGCACACACACACCGAGTTTTGTTAAAGTTTTTTTCTGTTTGTGGACATTTCACTGCCCAGCTGTCAGAGCAAAAGCTGTAAAAAGCCACCATACACGACCTGCTCAGCAGCAAACAGCGCACAGACACAGTTGGAGATTAGCTGGTGAACTTAGCAGCTAAACAGCCAAATATTTTCCTAAGAAGCTGGTGGAGACCAAACACAGAGCTAACAGAGAGAATATTGTAGTTACATAGAAAGATGACTCCAAATGTGAAATGTTTAAAAAACTGATGTGTAACAACAACAACTTGAAAAGACGATCTCAATGTTGTGTTCACTACTTGTTTCCGCTGCCTTCAGGTGGCCGAAAAAACTCACTTATTGCAGGTTTAAAATGTTTTTGTCAAACTACTGTTCCCAAGGACACATGGGAAAATATAGATTATATTAGAATTTGAGAGACTTGACGCTTCAATATGTGCTCGTTCCATGAGATGAATGCCTTTACAGGAATAAGCCACTGTACAATATAATTACATTTTCAGGGTTTCAAATTTGAAACCGAGCTCTGAAATAAATCCTCACTTTGTACAGGACGTACTTTACATGCATACAAAATTTATCAATGTGTAGGAGGGTTGAACAGTTTTTTCCCCCCATTTTCTGATTGATGTTATTTCAGTTTAATTTAACAGTAAAATTAATGTTTTAATTGGCAAATTTTACAGTCATGTTATCTGCCATCCACACACACACACACACACGGAGCAGTTCATACAGCCCACACATTTTCCACACACAAAAGCTCACAATGTCTACTTTCACTGCATGTACAAGCACGCGCGCACACACACACACACACACCACATGCAAATACATGCATGCATCACACACTAAACACTTAACATCGGCTGCACATACACTCACATAATAGTCGTCATGGCCTATATAGCCAACAGTTACACATACATGACACGCATATGAGCACACGCACACTGACACGATGCAGCATCCAGAAAAAAAAGAGAGAAACGAATAAAAACCAGGCAGCAGTGTCTCACAGGTTTCAGCGGCTCCTGCAGAGGTGATGGAGGGATGAATGTGGGGGAGGAGGAAGAGGAGGAGGAGGAGGGAGGATTATTGATCCTTGCTCATCCCTCTATCTCCTCCTCCGCTGCTGCTGTCACCATCATCTACCTCCGAAAAAAACCCCACACAAGTGCTGCTGCTGCTGCTGCTGCTCCGCGGTTCTTCTTCTTGATCAGATTATGATCAATTCAATCCCTCCTTCTTTCCTTCCTTCTCTCTTCCTTCATATATTCCACTACTTGTCTCACTGCTGCTGCAGGCCCAGTTCCTCTCCTCTTCTTCCTCTTTTTCTTCTTGTTGCCGAGTCAATCTCTTTCTAATTATCATTCCTCTGCGTCTGACAGCCGAGCGATCCGCTGCTGCAGCACTGATGATACCCCTGCCTCTGTATGTGCGTCTGAATGGACAGTGCTTTGGCTATTATCAATGGTAAGATATTAGTTTTTTTCTCCTCCGCTATTCTGCCGTAGAAAGGAGGAGGAGGAGGAAGGAGGGAGGAGAGAGGAGGGAGGGGGTGTCGAATCCAGACAGGCTGCCGGGATAGATGGATGGATGTATGAAGGAGGTGGAAACATAAGAGTTGCGAAGGGAGAGGGAGAAAGGAGGGAGGAAAAGTGTGTGTCGGTAGCAGAGAGAAAAAAAACGTGCACCGTCACGCAGTGACAAATGTATAAATCACACCAGCAGCGAGCGCTGGTTTACCACACAATTAGGAACATCACTCACCTATGAGGATGTTAGAAGCTGCATGTAGGCCTATTGTTGTTAAACATTTTAGGAATATTACAGAGATATCATTACAATTGCAACAAGTCATGATGCTGTGTTTGAGTGCTGGATCATACTGATTAAATGTTGCCAACGTAAAGGATTTACAAAAAGAATAAGTGCTACAGAAAAACATAAGAGATTACAGTATATTCTATGATGCTTGGAATTCCATCTTAATTTATGTCTGTCGTCCCGTAGTAACAAAATTATGTTGTATTACACTGAACTCCACTCACTATATCCAAGTCTACAATCATGACTTAAACACGGCAGGATTAACCTCTTACTGGGCACCTGGACACAAACAATTGCGGTTATGCCCCTGCTGTGGTAAATATATTGGGGCTACAACAAATGCAAACAACGACACAGCACGTAACGTTGTGGGTTAGCATACCATCGTAACAGGTGCTGCTGCGAAGCTAACATGCAGAGAGGACGAGTGCGTGTCGGGTTTCACACACAGACATCACTCGAACTTGATATAACGTTACAAGATGCGGACACTGTGGATTTCTTACAAGCACTGAACACCAGCGCAGGTGTCATTCAGTACAACGTTGGTTTAAATCGTTTGATAGGCTATGTCATTAACAAGCCGGTGTTCTTATTCTTCCTTCTCAATAGGTAGCATAAATCGTCACCGGCTTGCGGCGCATCTGCTGCCATGAAAACTGATGAGGTTGGAAAGATCCAGAAAAAAACCCCACAATCCCGGCTCAATGCTGCGATTTCTGTCAGCCATCGCCGATGGACGATCGGCCCAGTCCTACTGTAAAATGTCCAGCTCAGTATGCTTCTTGGTCACCAGTCTTAATATATCATATTAAATCTTTGTGTAAAAATATTTTGTTATGGATTTTTTTAAACGCTCAAATAGTGATATCAGTACCCAGTGATGGGCAGGCTATAATTGTAGCACCAGCACTAACATGTTCATAAAGGGAGCATTTTGATTCCTGACATTTAACAACCAAAAACCAATTGACGCAAAGTGAGTCTGGGGCTTGTGGGGCCCTAGGGGTATCTGGGGCCCATGTGCATTGGCCCACTTAGTAATCCAGCCCTGATCTTCTAGTAATAGAATAGATTATTAACAAATCATAGGAAATGCAAGTCTGAGAGGCTTTACACAGTATATAGTGATTGAATCATAATATTTCTAGCTGGAAGCCGGCAACAATTAAGACAATACTACTTTTATTTATTTATTTTATTTTTTATTTAACCAGGGGGAAAAACCCACTGAGATTTAATCTCTTTTTCAAGAGCGCCTTGGCCAAGAGAAGGAGCAGGAGAGCAAGTCTAATAGTACAAACATAAAACAACTGTACATAATACTATTACTAATTAATTTTTTTTTTTATTTTTAATCAATCAAATTCCAGTTTCCAGCCTCTCAATTGTGGTTATTTACTGCTTTTCTTTGTTTTTTTGTTTTTAAATAAACTGAATGTTATTTTGGTTTTGGAGTGTCGGACAAAACAAAACAAGGTTCAGTGTGAAAGTTTTAGTGGCACCTAGTGGTGGGGGTTGCGAATTGCAACCAGCGGCTCAGTGCATTAACGTGCTCCTCGGATGTTCCCATTTCCCGAGTTGTGAAGTTGTTCTTTCGACTTCAGTGTGTGTTCATGTGCTGTTCAGTCGGAATGTGGAATCAACATGGACGCTGCTACAAAGACGTGTTGGATTAGCAAAGCATATAAACAACACGCAGACATCTAGTTCACTCTACATGGACAGCAAACTAACCGTTATAACCAGATTACAAATTATGTTAGCAAAATATGTATATGCAATACGTGATTTTGCACAAATCAGAGGTCTGTATACTTTATGTCCCATGTTTACTTTATTTCTCTTTTTGCAATAAGGATTCTGATTATTTTCTTAGGAAAAAAAGATTCTTCTATATTGTGCGTGTTTTGTCACTACACGCTCTGTAATGCTGTTTGCCCATTTGGGCTACTTTAAAAACATGGCGGCGCAATGTGGCGACGTCCATGTGAGAGGAGCCGCGGTGTATGTAGATAAAAAAGGCTCATTCTAAGGTAATAAAAACATAACGCTTCATTATGTAAGGTCTTTACACACCACTGAAAACATAGTTATGGATATTATATTGCATTTCTGTTGATCTTTAATATTACACACCGGAGCTTTAAAGATGTTTCCACAGGCTTCATTATTTTACAATTAACAGAACATTATCTGCAGTTTCAATAATGAGATAATCGTTCTCATATTTTTATGCCGTCTCTGTCTCCTGTCAAAGACAAGAATTTTACCTTTAACCCATGACCAAGCAACCCGTTCTCCTTCCCTAGTCATCACACATGGATGCATGGTCAAGATCCCTTAGCGTCAGTTTATAATGCTTTGGGAATCCGTTTAGTGCCGTAGTTCACCAAACATAGGGAGGTTTAGCACCAAACATAGGGAAGCCCTTTAGCATCGTAGTTGAATGCTAAAGGTTGGTGTAGTATACAGTAGGTGGTTGGGGTAAACAGGTGAGTCAGAAAGCGGAGGAGACTGATGTTCGGTTCCCGTGTGCTATTTTTGAAAATGAAAAACAAGCCATTGCACACAGAGATGACTGTGCGGTGGCCTTGTTTGTAGTTTTGCTGCGTAAGTTACATAACTCATGCAAGTAACATAACTTATGTAAGTAAGACACATCTTTCAACCCAAACTATGATAGTTTCCTAAACCTAACCCAGTAGTTTTGGTGCCTAAGGCTCCGTCCACACTACTGCGCTTTCGAATTAAAACGGAAACCTTTTGCTACGTTTGCACCTCCCGTCCAGACTACAACGGTGAAAATGGAGAACTGTTTTGCGTTTCAAAACTCCGGAGGGCGTTTTAGTGAAGACGGGCCAAAATGGAGGACTTTAGAAACGATGACGAAGCCGCTCACGCTCGGCTCTCTGATTGGGTCTTAGAAGTCATGCAAAGCAGAAACACGATGCTGCTGTTATTGAAATGGTATTTTTATTAAAATATTATGTACCGTGCAAATAACACTTATCTGCCTACACTTGTACTGTGCATGTTGCCGTATTTACTTTGCAACGACTCCCAGTCTGTTTTCCGCCGCCACACTCCCGTGTTACATTCAGTAACAGTCCCAGCTCCTTATTGGTGCATGCAAAAAAAAAATTCTTCATCTGTATTTATTTTTTCTTTTTCGCCAAATCTTCTGTAACCAGGAAGAGACCATCTGCGTCATGCTTACACTGGCACGCGCACACTCAGTGTACCTGAACGACCAATAGATGTGCGTTTTCAGTCGTTTTAATGTAGACGGAGATCAACTCTGATACGCAGCTAAAATGCTGGTGTGGATGGAGATCGTATTCGTTTTAATTCTCCGTTTGAGTAGTGTGGATGGGGCCTAAACCTCACCTAAAATACAACGTTTCACAACGTAAACCACTAGTTTTCTTTTGAAAGACATTTTTATTATTGCTAACTTGACCGCAGAGCTCTGAATTTGCCAAAACTACATGAAAGGGGTACCCAGGGCGTTAAATAAGTGAAAGAGAATGTGTTGGTCCAAGGAGCTTTAAATAGAATAATTACTTAACAGGTGAGGGGACGTGATATTGTTTAAATATGGGGATAAATGCGCACATTTTCAGACAGTTTCTCCTGGATGTCATTCATAGTGTTGGACTCCGTTACTCACGTAACAAGTGACAGAAATAGTTGGTTCGAATGAAAAAGAGACCGGAGAGAAGCTCTGTGATGCTCTGTGTGAAATGACACCATATATGGCTTAGACAATAGGAGGCACCTAAAACTTGAACTGCCTGTGCAGCATTATAGTGACAACATTGGTTGTTGCAGCATTTTAGAGCAGAACTAACACAGGATAATGCCAGATAACATTTTTCCAATGGGTTTAATTTGTTATGGGATGTTCATATTTATTCAGATATTATAGAAAAGCCAAGGCTAAAGGCTAAAGTAGATGAACATGGGAGGATATTGAGATAGGAAATCTAAGTCCAGGAGGCTGTATGTCGTTCTGTATGAAATTAAATCCTAGATCTACCATAAGATACATAAAGACACTTAAACCTTGCACAAACTGCAGTTATTCGATCATCCAAGGATGCACCAATCAAACTTATTTTCTCCTGCTATCAAGTCCTAAACCTGAACTCACGCTACCTGCATCTACCGAGCACTGAGCCAATAGGCTACAATTCTCTTTTTCCCCCCACATTTAAAAATCTGCATCTCACTGCCTAAAACTTTAAATCAATTTATTGTAAGTTAACATGAGGTCAGGGTTGCCCTAACACTACAAACTAAACCAATGCCTGCTGTGACTGAATGAATGTCGACGAGAGAGGAATCGCTGAGATTTATGATGATGTTGTCACAGAAACTGCATCTAATGTGGATCATTCTTGTCACGGCCAATACCCCATACAGTACCGACACTGATCAGGCGTCTGATCGGACCTAGATTTTCAACCACACTACAATATAACAGGATATTATAGACACACCTTTGCAACCGTTAGCTGTAAACTCCTGTTAATAGAGGCTTTAGTTTGCTAAAACATGTTACACTAACTCCTGCACGGACAGTGTCCTGGTCTCTAATAACAAATCCTTTTAGGTATATTGAATAATATCAGATAGGTAATAAAGTAAAAGTACAGAGGCAGCACATAAGCCAACAGTTATGAACTTACATTATAAAGTAGGAATATTAAAATGGTACTTCCCAATACAAGCAGCCCCAATAAGAACATCTATGAACACATGATACATGAATAAATAAGAAATCGTAGGCTATAGCTGATAAAATACACTATAAAAAGTCATTACAGTCTGAATAAAGGCCCAGACATTAAAGTATGTTTTATGGATCACAATTAGGCAATTCAAATGGTGGGAATAACAGACCACAGAGGCTGCACCAGGCCTACAGATTTCAAACCATATGCTATAGGAATACTGTACAAGATCCATATACCATTAATGGTCCCTTCTCCCACTGCTGATGATCACAGATGAAGCATTCAATAAGCGTCTAAAGGAATACTATGAGGGGGTTTTAGGTTTTGGTCTCTTCCTGTCCGCGTTCTTCCAGGAGCACCAATTAGCCTGACCGTCAAGCTCTAATTAACGACGCGAGCACGAGCTTTCACACACGGAATCACTATAACGGAAAGGTTTTTTTTTTTTTTTAATAAAGCTTGGACATCAGGGTTTTCTGCGGTCTGCGGACATTCCTCCAGCGCACAAAACGCGCGCGGTCCGTCTTAGCCGCCGGAGCTGCTGTCATGCAGACACAAAAGGCTGGTTAATAAAAGCTTCGATAATAATTCACCTCTGCTTGGAGTTTGTCGTCTGTCCTCTGCTGCACCAACAATCCCCATCACAC
Source organism: Micropterus dolomieu (assembly GCF_021292245.1). Taxonomy (NCBI): domain Eukaryota; kingdom Metazoa; phylum Chordata; class Actinopteri; order Centrarchiformes; family Centrarchidae; genus Micropterus; species Micropterus dolomieu. Next base: position 2,813,853 of record NC_060157.1, read on the forward strand.
GCAGTCTCTGGCATCAGGAAGCTGCTGAGAGCTGTGTGGCCGCAGACGGCTCCAAAGATCCTCTACGCGCAACAGGATCGATCACTCTGTGGGTGCTACAAACTGATTCTTTCCCCACAGCCTTAAACTGCTGTACGACCTAATAAAACATACTTTACAGTATGAAATCTGTCACGTGATAACATTAATATAAATGTACTATTTGAGCAGTGTGACCTGAGGCTGGAAACTAAAGGAAGAAGGATTTGAGTTTAACTCTTGGTTAAGTAGGTTATGTTTGAGATAAAAGATCAATGCTATAAAAACAGTTGTAGGTGATGCAGAGATGCTTTTGTATACCGATATGTGTTTCAGAACTCATATTAGATACCTGGTCTCTAAGCTCAAGATAAAGCTTGGCTTTCTCTACAGATCCAAATCATGCTTATCCATTCGTGCTAGAAAATACCTGGTGACGGCCACTTTTCTTCCCATATTAGATTATGGTGATCTGATATATATGAGTGGTTCTGCCCAATGCCTACAGAAATTGGATGTTGTGTATCATTGTGCATTGTGTTTTTTCACTGGCTGTAATTATAGGACACATCATTGTACCCTTTACTATAAAGCTAAATGGCCCTCTCTTTATGCAAGAAGGTACACTCATTGGCTGTGTTTCATCTATATATATTCATCTATACTAGCTCCTACCTATTTGAGTATCTTTTTTAATAAGAACTCAAGGCCATTATGGATTACGTTCAAAGGACGTCCTACACTTGTTGGTCCCCCGTGTCCGAACAGAATTAGGTAAAAAAGCCTTCGTCTTTGCTGCACCTTCTGCTTGGAGCTTTCTTCAGAACTCGTTGAAATTGACTGCCTTTATTCCTTATCGACAGTTTGTTTAAACTCTGAAGGATATGGAGCAGGTGAACATTGGTCAATGTTGCTGTTTATAAAGTTCTGCATTCTGCCTTATTCAACACAGGGGCTTGTCTTATATGTATGATGTGTACTTGATGTCTTTATATGTTGGAAACTGTTCTTTATGTTCTTTTATGCTGCGTCTTGGCCAGGTCTCTCTTGCAAAAGAGATTTTAATCTCACTAAGACTCACCTGGTTAAATAAAGGTTATATGAAAAAATAATAAATCCTACAACAGAGACTGACTGAAGCATTTAAGCCTTGTACTTGTTGTACATTTAAGATATGACAGTAAGCCAACTTACTGCTTCAAAATATTTTCATGTTAAGGTTCAGTGCGTAAGTTTTAGTGCCATCTAGTGGTGAGATTGTGAATTGCAACCAGTGGCTGATGTTGCATTCACGTGCTCTTCAGATGGTTCCATTTCCCGAGTTGTGAAGTCGGTCTTCCGACTGTAGTACTGCTATTTGTTCTTCTTCTTCGTACATATTCAACATAGCGAAGAAACGCGTTCTGTAGCGCCGTTTGTCTGTTTTGGCTACTGTAGAAACATGGTGGCGCAACATGGTGACGTCCATATAAGAGCACCCGCGGTGTATGTAGAATAAAAAAAAGACTCATTCTAAAGTAATAAAAACATAACGGTTCATGATGTAAGGTCTTTATACACCACTGAAAATATAGTTATGGATATTATATTGCATTTCTGTCAATAAATCCTCCTAAATATTACACACTGGACCTTTACGTCCGTTTCACACAGCCTGTCGCACCCATTAATAGAAGTGGTTTCATTTTTATTTGATAAGTTTTAATATAAATACGTTTTTGCTTTCTTGTATTGTAGAGGTGATGGACCGTCCCACCTTTTGCAGCAGAGTGAGAGCTCACAGCTTTTCTCTTGTCTCTGTTTATCAGCACACTGCATGCACTTCTGTTGCTGCACCTGCAGCACGCCTCCTCCTCCTCCTGCTCCTCCTCAACTTACCCCTCCCACACCTCCTATTCTTCCTCTTTCACCTTTTCCTTTTCCTCTTCCTCTTCTCCCTCTTTCCCTTCCTTCTCTGCTAATACCTCCATTTTCTCCTCCCCTTGCTGTACCTTTTGTCCTGCTTTTTAATCCCTATCTTCTTCCTCTCTCCTCCTCAGTTTCTCCTTCTCCTCCTATATGTCTCTCCTTTCTTTTTGCTCCTCTTCCCTTTGTTCCTTCTTCTCCTTTATCTATTCCCCAATCCCAGATGTTTCTTTTTTCCCTCTAAACCCCATCGTCTTTCTGGTGTTACTCCTCTTCCTTTTCCTTCACTTCAGTTCTCTCCTTCCACTTTTTTTCTTCAGCTTACTCCTATTTCTATGAATGCATTTCTATGAATGCGGGTTACCATCTGGTACAAGTAGAAACGATAAGAAAGAGAGAAAGAAAGGAGATGAGAAAAGGAGGGAGGATGGGAGATAAATGGCAGAGGAGGAGCAGAAAGGAGCCAAGAAGAGAGGACTGGAAGAAGATTTTTCCAGAGAGTGTGAAAAGGAGACTGGCTGCTCTACTTTCCTCTCTGACGTCGGCTTGAAGTTTGACGCATAAAGATTACGTCACACCAGGAAACTAGAATCCCACTGACGCCATTTTGGAGCCGATAAAAAGAGAAGGAAAGGGAGAGAGTAAACCAGAATAGACTTGAACTGTCTTTCATCAGATTATCACTGAACCAGTGGACACTCCTGTTCAGACGTGACATTTAAATCTGCCTCAGCAGATCTGACCAACAGCTGAACTGATATTACAGTTTTATTCAATTGCTAAGATGCAACGGTCACAACTGAAGCCACTTTTTCAAAACTCTTCACACAGTCTGCATTACCAACATGCATCTTGGCCAAACAGTTAATCTGACCTCCAAAAGTCACTCACACCACCAGAACACTTCGTACAAGTCTCAAAATAGACTCGTTCAACCAAAACACTGGCAACAATTCTCATTTAGAAAGCATACAGTCTCACTCATAACACACTGCCACACAGGGAGCATTACATAAATTAAGAACTTTTATCTTTGATGCATGAGTGAAAAAATTAGGTTTTCATTATACAATAACAATAACTTATTTTCACACGGTACTAAAGTATATGTAACAAGAGTGCATCAGAAAAAGCAGCAATTTGCTTCAATATCCTTTATTTGTTCCATATCAGTCGATAGTATTGTAAACTGCGAAAAATGTTACTGTAAATTGAAACAAACCCCCTCACAAATTTCTGGAATTCCAGGGCTGCAAACACCTCGAAAACTCATAATGTACAGTACTTAAGGGGTGCTAGTCCTCCCTCTCTGCTGCATTTGGCCACAAGCTCTCATCAACATCACATCTTATGTCTTCCCTGGCGATGCATCTTGGAAAGTATCTTCTGGAATGTCTAAACCAACCCTGGCAGTCTTCAGGAGAAGTGCCTTCCACTTCCCACATTCATGGCATCCAGTAAGGTCATCTGGTCATGTGGATGGTGGTCATTCACCTTCCACCTCCATGCAGAGAAAAACTCCTCTATGGGGTTTAGGAAGGGGGAGTATGGAGGCAGGAACAGTACTGACATCCTGAGATGTGCAGCGAACCAGTCTGTAACTGCAGCAGAGTGGTGGAATGCCACATTATCCCACACAACAACAAAGATAGGGGAGTTTCTTGCTCCTCTCTCCTCCGCTGGTGCAAGACGATTACGCAGGTCATCATGGAAAGACATGAGCCTCTCCGCATTGTAGGGGCCAATGAGTGGTTTGTGTAACAACAAACCATAATTGGACAGTGCTGCACACATCGTGATGTTAGCTCCTCTCTGCCCTGGGACATCCACGGTTGCTCTCTGTCCAATCACATTTCTTCATGTGCAACTGCATGTTTTTGCAAGGTTGAATCCAGCTTCATCCACAAAGATGAATGTATGTGCAGTTTCCCTGGCTTCCAGCTCCATTACTCTCTAAAATACAGTAAATACACAGTTTTACAGGACTTCACATTATGCATAACTGTGTATGTTCCCTGATTGATTATTGAACAGACATCTTACCTGGAGGTATTGATAACGGAGTTCTTTCACACGTTCACAGTTTCTCTCGAATGCTACAGTGTACAACTGCTTCGTCCTTATTTTATGTTTCTCCAGGACTCTGGCAATTGTGCTGACCGAATTCACATTTCCAAAAGTTATATTGCCTGCCTTCTAAGATTTTCTACTTAAATTTTTATTTCTATTTCAATCTAGTCACTGCAGAAATGCAGTACATTTACCATCAATCTGTTTTGAATGTGAACAGTTTTGGACATAGTGTGCTAGCATTTGAAAAATGTGCTGCAGATATACAGTGTTTTGCAGGTGGTGAAGTAGTATTGAGAAAAGAGTTCATGAAATTTGGAGAAAGGGGTCATTGAATGCATTTTGTGTGAAATCAATGAAAAATGATTCACAGTTTGGTCCACATACACTTCTGTTGCGCTGACTGTGTTAAGAGTTTTGACAATGTGACTTCAGTTTTGACCAACACAGGTTAGCAATTGAAAGAAACTGTAACACATTCAAGATGTTAGAGAGGGACGTGTTGTTACTGCATCCTGTGTTTCCTGACAACACTGGACATCTGCTTGAGTGGAAAAAAACAACCAGTTGTATTTGTTTGCAAAAGGCTTTGTGATGTGAAGGGACACCTAAGGACAATTTAGGGTCACTGATCAACATAGCAAACTGCACACAGAAAAGCCTGGAACGACCAAGGTTCACAGCAACAAGGTTGTGAGGCAACAGTACTAACCACTGCACCACCGCACCACCAGAAAGTTAAAAAATCAATAAGGTCCGAGCTTATCGCTACGGCTATTGAGACTAGCGGCTCCTATAACGTAACGTTATGCCTCGAGCGTCAAATCTGATTTAATTTGGAACGCGATGGATAAGAAATCTAATGTTTATTTATTGATGGCATCGAAACGCGGTATTAAACGGGCCAAGGGCTGTTTATCACCAGGCTGCAGCCTTTGCTGCTCTCTGTGGGCCCCTACAGACACACAGCGGCCAGCAGAGAGAGACGCCGCGCCGTCGCGGTGGAGACAGAGAAGTTAAGTTAGCTCCAAACTACTTGAGTTGCAGACGGCTACGCTCGGTCCTGTAAGTACATGCAATAAAACCTTTGTGAGTAAAAAGACAACACTTTATCAATACACCTGTGTGTAGATAAACATGTAGAAAGGTTCATTTAAACTGCTCAGTCATGTTATGAACAAGCACAGCTCACGTTAGCTTGGCAATAAGCCAAATGTTACAAACAAGCTGAATAGAAAGCCGCCTGTCTGGAGCTCAGACTGGTCTGTAGTCTTAAAACCAGCCGCACCTCCTCCTACCAGGTAACGTTAGCTGCAGCCAGTGATTAACAGCAGAGAGGAGGAGGAGGAGGAGGAGGAGGAAGGACTGAGACAGACTGAGCTGTGATGTCAGTGAAGCATTAATGTTGCTGCTCTAGAAGCAGCAGTTGTATTTAAAATATTAAATTTCTTTTAATTTTAATTAATTTAAAAACAACCAGGCAGCTAATATGCACACTTCAATATCTGTTTATTTATCACAAGTCATATAACCATGTTGTTTTCCTCATTCAGTGTAGACCTACCTCGTGCCCGTTGGGTCTGGTCTTAACAAATAACCGTCACCAACTAATAGTAACGTATCGATAAAGACTCGGATCGTTAAGCAGTCTCAATAAGGGTATCAATATCAACAAAAGTGAACGATACTCATCCCTTTGGCCTGCAGTCTGAACTTAGATGTTCAAGATCATTTCCAGTTAAACATTAAACAACGCTGTGGAGCAGACTGACGTCACCACAAGTGATGAGGGCAGGACTTCTTCTAACAGGAGAGGATCAGATCACAAAGGAGGCGAAGAAGAAAAAAAACTGAGCAAACAGGAAACAGAAAGAAAAGACAAGAAGGCAGAGAGAGAGAGAGAGAGAGAGAGAGAGGAGGGGGGGAGGATTTCAGAGAAAACAAAACTGAAAGCAAAGTGAAGACAGTAAAGAAGTGAGTGAGACGTTTCAAAGAGAAAGAGGTGACAGAGTGAGAAAGGAAAAGAAAGGACAAAAGGAGAACCGCAGAACAAACAGACAGAACAGAGACAGATACAAGACGACCAATGCGAGAGAGGCGGAGGTGTGTTCTTACATGATCTGAGGTCTGGAGCTCGGCCAGGTGCCGTCGGCATTCCTCGTCTCCATAATCACCGTCTGAGACACACACACACACACACACACACACACCAGCTTATCTCTCAGGTTGTTCTGTGAGGACGTTAGCGGCTGTAAAGAGATGTGAACTAGCTGACTGAACCCAGGGATGTCACGAGAACAGATACTTCGGTACCAAGTCGATCCCATAATCCTGACAACATGTCGGTACTCGTTTCGCTAGGTGCTGAAAGAGATCCAACACGTGGAAGACAGCGACAAGTGCAGCTGCAGCGACAGCTCCGCCTCGACTCGTCGAATAGAAAAGAGGATGGGAACCGGGGTGAAGTTAGTTCCAAGCACCTTCAACAGCTCTGCATCAAAGCCTCGATTTCTCCCAGTCGGAGAGCTAATTAAGACGTTTGTTAGAGGTTCTTTGTCAAGTCAGTCTCTAAAAGATGTTTCCAGATCTGCTAAAGGTTTGAAACAGAAATTAGAAGTCACTAAAGCTCTCCACTGAAACACTAACAGCTTTTATAAATTATTAAATTATTATTTGTCTGATTGGCTGTGATGTCCAATCAGAACCAGTTTTGACAAAACGTCACCGACAAGAATAGGATGCTTTTCTCAGTCAGAGGAAGATTAAACCTGACGATCAGGATTTTATCATCTAAAAAGGTTTGTTTTTGTTGTTTGACGCTGCTGTCGAAGATCAGAATTATTAATTATTAACTAGAATCGTGACTGTAATGGGAAAGGAGAGCTAATTAAGACGTTTCACAGTTCGATCACCTGAAAATCACCAAAGATGACGATGCAGTTTGCAGCACTAAGAACTGTTACTGTAGCTGGAGTTAGGGACCGTCTGAAAAGTGCAATACAATTTTTCAATATTAAAACCTCTGACAACTGCCAATATAAACATGTCACACCTGTGGGATTGTTGAGTTACGAAGTAATTAATTTAATAATTAATTATGCACAGTGCAATGTTATAATTTCAACAGCTTGCTCATTTATGAATATGTTGACATCAAACCATCTGTCCTAGACATCCTCTCACAGCTTTCACAGCTGTTAGTTGTTCTCTGTAATGTTCAAATCTTTTTCTTAAAGGAGCGTATGTGGTTTTGAATTGATATCTAGAATTTTACGGGCATCAGTTATGCTACTAAACAATTTCAGGTGCGGTGACGCCCCTAACTGAATCTACAGAGCCCGGTGTGTCAGTGGTGATGAGCGTTTGTCCTCACCATCCCTGAGCTCAAACAGGCGTCCAACACGCTCACGTGGATGTTCCTGAGACGCTCGCAGCTGCTGTCCGAACTCTTCATCCACAGACGACACTCTGAGCCCGGAGGCACCGAGAAGGCCTCGCACATCGCCCTCTGGATCGACTCTGCACACACAAACACACACAACATAACGTATAAAGGAGACTCAGGTCTGCCAGGCGCTCCGGTCTTTTTTCTTTTTAATTCTCCTTTTTGTTTTGATTTACCAAAGCGATACACTAACGATGGAGGTGGTAATGGCTCAGTGGAGAAACCCGGGTTCAATTCCCCAATGTGTCCCTGAGCAAGACACTTTACCCCCAAGTTGCTCCAGAGGCGTGCGTCACTTTGGATAAAAGCGTCGGCGAAATGAATAAATGTAAAAGGTAAATGTCGCCACTGAAAGAAAATGTACAATACTTGACAGTAAACAGCGGCAACAAAAGGATAACGCAGAGTCTAGGACCCGCCCCCTTCTGCTCCCGGCCCATGGAACCTTATTCCGGAAAAATATGTACAATAGGTCAACGGCGAGAGACAACTTTCTTTCCCCCCGTTTGAACTGTGCCCTGAATTACACACACGATGTTTGTCAGATCATTTTATAAGCCAGGAAAGTCGCAGTCTGTTGTAAAACAGTTAAGAAGTTACATTTAGTTTTAGGTGAAACCGCCCAATGAACGACATCTCTCGTCTCGCACAATATACGTCCCCAACATGTTAACGCTGTAATGCTAAGCTAACGATCTTGGCTTGCTACTAGCTAGACAGCTTCGCTACGTTCCACGCAGAGACGTATCTCAGCTACGGTGTTTAACCCAACGACTCCTGGTCCTTTCTCTAGATGTTCGCTTCAGTCATTAAGGAAAAAAATGATGGCGCAGCTTTTGGGTTTGTGGTCTTTGTCATTACAGATGTTCACAGCGACTTTAATGTCTTGCAATTCTTGTTCCCTTTTGGAGCCAGGGAGGAACGATTGAAAGTCAGAGCTTGACTTCAATCTGTAATGTTAAGAACCACAAATCAAGCCAGAAATCTTGGTGTAGTCATGGACTCAGACCTGAATTTGAGGAGCCACATTAAGACAATTACAAAGATTAAAGGACTTATGTCTCAGCAGGACCTGGAAAAACTTATCCATGCATTTATCTTCAGTCGACTTGACTACTGTAACGGTGTCCTTACAGGCTCCCTAAGAAATCCATCAGACAGCTGCAGCTGATTCAGAACGCTGCTGCTCGAGTCCTCACTAAGACCAAAAAGGTGGATCACATCACTCCAGTTCTGAGGTCTTTACATTGGCTTCCTGTATGTCAAAGAAGTGATTTCAAAATCCTGCTGTTAGTTTATAAAGCACAACTGCAGGTCTGCTGAAACTGTCAGTTCTTTTAAATTAAGACTGAAGATTTTTCTTTTTATTGATAACTTACACTGCACTGTAACTTTTACTGTCCTGTTTTCTTTTTCTTTGTTTTTAGCTTTTTACCGTTGCTTTTAATTAAATATTTACACGGTAAGAAACGAGTAGGTAACTGAGTGAAAAGATAATGAGAGTGAGATTGAACAGAGTGAAGGAAGTAGTCTTAAATCTCACGCCTGAGTGATTTGCAGGACTCTCTGTCCACCTGTAAACGCGCAAGTGGGTCCAGAGTATAACTGGATCAAAGTGGCCTGCGGACAGACGTGTCCTGGTTTCTCTGTAGTGTCCGAGGGTTTTTGGAGTTTCAGTGGACCCAAAGATTGCTATGGACCTGAGTACAGACTAGCTAGAGAGAGTAGATTAAATGTACTTCTGTTTATTCTCTTTTCAAAATAGTTGTAACTCAATTATTTGCTCAACCCCTCAGCCTGTTTCTATTTACCATTTAACCCTTTTAAGCCTGATTGTACACTGCACTGTAACTTATTATTTTTTAATGTGTTTCCCTATGTTGCTTTTAAACTTTTTTATATTTCCCTGTTGCTTTTATGTTTTATGTAAAGCACTTTGAATTAGCTTGTTGTTGAAATGTGCTGTACAAATAAACTTGCCTTGCCTTGTAATTCATAATTAAACACAATTCAAACAGGATCAAAACATTAGTTGTCTCTCGTCGTTGTCTACCGTACGTATTTTACTGAAATTAGGTCTACAGGAAGGGGAGGGGCTTAGGCTCTCTATTAGGGTTGGGCCAATAGATGATCCATCGGCGCTGACAGATGTTTTTTTTCCCCTCATCCTCCGAGCCTGAAAACTTACAGACACCAAACTTTCCAGTTTTATTCCTGACTCTATTCTGAAGGTTTTTACAGAGGGGGTTTTGTTCATACATCATTCACAGCCTGAATTATAGAACATTTTATTTCCAAAAACAGCTCGAAATTTTTTTTTTTTTATGCTTGTTGACTTCTTGTATTTTCTGATTTATGAAATAAAAAAAAAAAAAAGATATACAAAATTCCCTCTGTAAAAACATTTGGGTATAATGTGTCAACAAAATAAAGCAATCATTTTGAATCTGACTTAATTCAGTGTTCAGATTTTTGTTCTTGAAATAGATGCACATTAGCTCATATTTCATTAGATACTGCCTCATTTGCATATTTAATCATTTCAGAAAACCTGTAACACAAAAAAAAATGTCTCAACTGAGTAATCAACTAGAAAAGTTTCATGATGATATCTATCAGGAAATTTATTCACCCTTTTCACCAAAACTGACAACAGACACACACAGAGAACTCACGTATGCTGTCGGTGCGGCTGAACTGTGCGGTGATGACGTTCTCCATGTTGCAATGAAGACAGAGGAAGATCTCAACGGGGTAAACCTCCACCTTCAGCGTGCTGGGCAGGTCCACCACCTGACACACACACACAGATAAACTGTGAGGAATCCACCACCCCTGTTTTGGACAAAACGACGACACCAGCAGGTGATTGGCTGGCATGTCTGGCGTGTATCCGGCGTGCGATGTTACCTTGCGCTCTAGCGGCGGCTGGCCCTCCACCATGCCGTACCAGGCCAGCAGCTTGTGCCAGGCCTCAGCCGGCACCAACATGAAGTCCTCGTTCTCCACCAGACGCTCCTTCAGGTGGTACGAGTCCAGATCTGAAACCAGGAGCGGCGTCGCTCGTTAATGGACGTTTAGCAAAAGACAGAATGACCTTTTAAACCCGAAGCTGCAGAAATCGAATTCTTTGTCAAGTCAGTCTCTAAAAGATTAGAAAAGAAAGTCACTAAAGCTCTCCACTGAAACACTAACAGCTTTTATAAATTATTAAATTATTATTTGTCTGATTGGCTGTGATGTCCAATCAGAACCAGTTTTGACAAAACGTCACCGACAAGAATAGGATGCTTTTCTCAGTCAGAGGAAGGTTAAACCTGACGATCGCTTTCTTTAAAGCAAACAACAGGATTTTATCATCTAAAAAGGTTTGTTTTAGTTGTTTGACGCTGCTGTCGAAGATCAGAATTATTAATTATTAACTAGAATCGTGACTGTAATGGGAAAGAGCTGAGAAACAGAGAAGAAGAAGAAGGAGACAGAAAGAAGGATAGAGGAAGAAAAAGAACGACTTTCTTTGAGCAGTAGGCGGGGCTCGAGACTCACGGCGTCCTGGCGTCCTGGGGACAATAGAAAATAGAGAAATATTCTGTAGGACGCCTCTAGGACAAAAGGGATTGTGCGGGCCTTTGTGTTTATTTACTACGATGAAACTCGCTGATGAAAACTCGGCATACGGCGTGATCGGACAAGAAACCCGCACACGCCGAGACGCTACCAGCAGACTCGCTGGTTGAGTTTTGCATTATAAACATCTAAAACCTGAAGCACGATCTGGCTCTGTCTGGGACGGTGAGCTGCAGAAGTTAACGTTGTTGGTTTCAGTTTCTACCAGCACAGTCTGAAGGGGAGCACAGCAGAGTATAGGTCAGGTAGACTTCTTTAAAATATCATGAATTCTCATTAAATAATGATGTTAATATTACGAAATTCTTCTGGACATGTCAGAGAACAAATATGTGAGATTCTGAATGTGCAGTTTTGAACATGAGCAGAAAAGCTGCTGAAACAAAGTCCAGGAGTTTTAACTGAATAGAAATGAAATAATTTATCATCGAGGTAAAAAGGTGCCCCAACAGATAACTTTTCAGTTTTGTTTATTAATCTTTTTGTTTGAATTAAGCAAAATAAATATTATTTATTTTATCAATTTATTATGTCACTAACAACTATAGAGGATAATAAAGTAAAGAAACAACATTTTGATTTTAGGACGGTTCAAATTGTTTTTCAGGACAGTTCAAATTGTTTTTCAGGACGGTTCAAATTGTTTTTCAGGACGGTTCAAATTGTTTTTCAGGACGGTTCAAATTGTTTTTCAGGACGGTTCAAATTGTTTTTCAGGACAGTTCAAATTGTTTTTCAGGACAGTTCAAATTGTTTTTCAGGACGGTTCTGGGACGGAGGTCAAAAAAGTTAATCTGGAGCCCTGCAGGAAGGATATCAGGGATCCGGAAGAGGAGGAGAAGGAAGGAAAAGAAGAAAAAGGAGAAGAAGTCTTTCTTTGAGCAGAAGGTCATGAGGGACCCGGAGGAAGAGGAAGAACGAGAAGAAGGAAAAGAAGAGTGACAGAAGAAGAAAAAGAAGGACAAAAAGAAGGAGTAGTCTTTCTTTGAGCAGCAGATATCAGAGGCGGCGCCATGAGGCATTCACTGACCCTCGAACAGCTCAGTGTTGTCAATCTGACCGGGGAAGGACGACGAGTTCTGGTCTCCGTTCTCCACAAACTCCTTCCACTGTTCATACCAACGGCGCTCCACCACGTACCTGCAACACACACACAGTTAGCACACTCATAACTCACACTGTTAACTTTATGATCTTTTCTATGCGATTCGTTTCCTGTGAATTTAACATTTTAATAAAACAAGAAATTCTCCGTGCACAGTCAGGTGCATGAAAACTCAAAACCAAGCTACCACATAATGATATGACTTTACTGCATTAACTGGGAGCAATGCGTTTCGCCCATTGCTTCTTCAGGCTCACAAAGTTTAACATTTTAATCTTGGACTTTTTTTTCACAGGTTATTTCCCCTTTACCCCAGCTCTTTATTTAACCAAAAAAAAAACTCATTAAGATTAAAAATCTCTTTTCCAATGGCGTCCTGGCCAAGACAGGCAGCAGCACAACTAACAAGGTTGCAGACATTAAAACATATAACAATTTACAATGGGAATAAGTCATCCGAGTAGTCAATCATTACATCAACAGCCAGAATTGCCAGCCTTCGTGTCATTTAAAAGTACTTTGAAAGCAACCAGTGAAACCGGCTGCTGAAGATTCAGGACGTTTTGCAGCAGATTCCGAGCGCAGGGAACTGAAACGCCCTTTTCCCCCAATTCAGTCCGGACATGAGTGACAGATAACAGTAAGAAGTCCTCAGAACTACGACAATATCTGCCTGTGCCTTTCTTTTGGATGTAGATTTGTAGATATGTGGGAAGCAGACCAAGAATATTCGTAAATAAGAATGTGCCAGTGATTAACAATGCAGACCGACCAACCCGAGCGTACAAGGAGCAGTAATGAGTGATGAACCTCAGACCTCGATGGTAAACAGTATCCAACAAGTCTCCTTTTGGCCTCAAAGAAAAAACACGACTCGTTCCTAAAATGAAAACCCAGCTTTTTTTTTTTTTGCCAATTGCTGAATGTGAGGTTTAAAAGAGAGAGAATCATCAATCAGGATACCAAGATACTTGTATTGAGATACAGACTCAGTCTCAGAGCCCTGAGAAGTAGTGATAGATGGAAGGATCACTGACTTTGCACTGGAAAACAACATAAGTTTTGTTTTGTCGTCATTCAAAAAAAGCCCCCCCTCCAGTGTATTTTGGTCATTTTCTTCTCATCATATTTCTATGATATTTCGTACATCAAACAAGGTACGTTTCAAAAGCAAGTTGTAGCTGACAAAGAGCCTGGTTTAGTGTCGATGCAGAGCAGTAAATCACAGTATCATCGGCATAGAAATGGAAATTTGCATGGAGACATTTTGATCAAGAGTATTGATATATAATATAAACAGGAGTGGTCCCAGCACTGACCCCTGGGGGCACACCCTTGGAATATCTTGACGAATATCTGAAAAATATCTAACGATCTTTTCAGCGTTGTTTCATCATTTTCACAATTTATCAATTAGTTGTTGGAGTCATAAATTGGTGAAAATGTTGATCAATGTTTCTCAAAGCAAAAGGTAAAAGATATTAGTTTACTGTCCCAGAGGAGAAAGAAACGAGGAAATAGTCACATTTAAAGACGTTGGAATCAGAGAATTTGGAGTCAAACTGATTAATTAAGCGTTTGTCAAAAGAGTTGGCAATTCACATAATAGTCAAAAACTAATAAAATGTCATCGTCAATTTATAGTAAAGTTAGGGCTGGGCAATTAAACAATAATGATAATTGAAAATCAACACTAAATTTATTGAGGAAAAGGGACAGAAAAATGAGTTTACTCTATTTGTTATAAACAGATTTTATCATAATAGTTTTTAATGTTCTGCCTTAGATTTGTGAAGGGATCCACTGTTTGGCATCAACGGTTTGTTTTGACAATGAATAATAGTTTAAAACCACAATTAACCATCAGGTTTCTTCAGCTCAGCAGCAAAAATCAGCATTTAAACGAAAGAAATAATGATTTGACATTTAGCGTTTTAATTATCGATATCGAATGATATGAATTATTTATCGTGATAACCTTTTTTCCCCACATTCATCAAGCAAACAACTCAAACCTTCTCTGTTTCCAGCTTCTCAAATTTGAGGACTCGATGCTTTCCTATATCTATATGATTTTTAAATGAAACATCTTTGGACAATTTTCTAACCATTTACTTTCACATTTTATAAAACAAAACCACAAAACGAAAAAAAATAATCATCAGACACTCAGTGCTGAAAATACCTGCAGTGACTTGGAGAGAGCCGGCAACAGATGTGGAACTAAAACTAAACTCAGCTCAAACCACAACACAAGACAGACGGGAAGCTTCGACCACAGCAGCTCATAAATCTGAAAACTCAGCAGCTTTTATCAGAGGGGTTTTATTTATGAAACACAATGGGACCATGAAATGTCAGTTTATCAACCCTCACAAGGGTTTTTGTGAATCAATGAAACTTTGTCATGAATGTAATTTGTAAGACAATTTGAGGCATTTACAATTTCTCAGTTCACTCAGGGCTGCAGCTAATAACTGTCTTTTATTTTGTTTATTATTTTCTTGATTGATTAATCGCTGGTTAATAAAATCAGAAGCAGAATCAGTACACGATGAATTTGACACTGTTTTTTTTTTTTTTTGTTTGCTCATAATGATCCAAGAACACTTGGACATCCGGCTGAAAACAAGGACAACGAAGCTGAACAAAGAGAGGTAAACATGGACATTTATCTATAATGAACACACAAGTAGGTGAAAAGTGTCAGAAAATAACATTTTCCTTGTGTTTACCATAAAATAAAATACAGAAAAGATGCTAATCCTAACATTCAAGAAGCTGGAAAAGGAGACAATAAATATTTTTGCTTTTAAAATGACTTAAACGATAAATTAATTACCAAAATAGCTGCAGATCAATTTTATAATGATGCAGGGTTTTTGAAGCCATTTTATCAAAGAACTGTTGAGCGAGCAGAAAATAAACTTTATATGCACGGTTTTTATTACCGACATGTTAGTAATTTGCATAAACAAATGAGAGACTGACCACCATGTAGAGCATTTTTATAAATACAATAATCTAATGACTGAAAACAACCCACACAAAATGTCCAACTGGAATTACTATTATATTATAGGCTACTAACGGTTTTGCTTTTCCTTCCATGACAGTCAAATATCTACACTTGGTTCCTTGAAGGCATCGTCCCCAGTCAGTCAGTTCTGGGTCTCATTTTTCTTTTATCACAACTTCGACAGACAATCTCTTTGCTTCCCACTATCTTATTAAAAATTAAAACCTAACAGCTTTTTGTGCGACTAACCATCTTCCTATCTTTCTATCCTGGTTTCTCTCTGTGTCTGGTTTCCTGTAAGTGCATATGCAGATCAGGAAATTTGTCTAACAGCAAAACAAGCCACGCCCTCCTGCCTTGTGCTATCACACTGTACATCTGGAAAGTTAAGTTTACTGACCTTGCTTACTTTGATTTATAGAAGTGTTGACAGTGAATAGAAAATAACTCCATTGAAGGCAAAACACTGCTTTGTGCCGGCGACAGAAGAAAGTGGAAACACTGCAAACAGGACGCTGCTTCAGCTGAGAGTCGGTGAGAGCTGTACGGTTGACTGTGCAGCAGCTTATTATTCAAGATGACTGCGGCTGACTTACGCCGACTTGATAGTCAAACGTGAACATGTGGTCGTGTTGCTGCTTAAGGGTTAGCCCCTAACCCCAAGTAAACAAAGTTAAACCCTGATCTTATCCTAAACCTAGGCTTACCAAACTGCGACGTTAGCTGTGTATTTAACGGCACATGGCTTAAATCAAGCGTTGGGTATCGTGAACCATGGATTGGTTAAGAGCCGTGCGTTTGGATTCCTAACTTCCTGCATATTTCAGCTCCTGACTGAACTGCAGTGAGCATTTTTCAGTCCATCAAAGTGTCTCTGATCTGCGGTAACAGACATAAAAGTTGATTACCGATGTTCGTACCTGAGATAAGATAGGATTCCTAAAGTTAGTTAGGATTTGCTTCTGTAATACCAAATTGAGAAAAATCCTATCTTAGACTCTTCCTGTCTTAAGACTTAAGACAGGAAGTTTCTGTAATACGGCCTCTGGACCGCAGCAAACGCTCCAAAGTTTGGCTTTAGCTTCACTAAAAAACTGCAACAGCTGCAGTCAGGAGGTTTGGTGCGAGGGAGGAAGCGGCTCTAACATGACGGAGCGTTTATCTGAAGGAACGCTTCACCGTGTTCAACGTGTCGCGCTCTCCCAGATCCAGCTAACGCTAACAGCAGCAACGTCTCAGGTACAAAACACAGGTGAGCTGATGCTGAGTCCCCAGAGACGCCGCTCTAGGATAGAGACTCCTTTCACTTTAGCCATGAAGGGGAAGAGGAGCGAGGAGGAAGGAGATCTGTGGTGAAGGAACCAGAACTGAGGTTCTACACGAAGACAAAAAGTTGATAAATTTGGAACGATACCCAGGCCTACTAACCCGATGCTTTCCAACGGGCTTTTATGTCGTTTTGGGAAAATTGACAACCAACCTATTTTGCCGTTTAGGTATGTGGATGTGTTGTCAGGTTTTAAGTCTTCATCCACTTCATGAGATCATCCTTCTGCTTTCACAAACTTTGAGTTGATTTTAGTGTTTGAGGTTCTTTTTACATCATCGTTACATTTTTACAGCAAGTGTCATTGGAGAGTTCACGAAGCCTCAGCTTGTGTCTCTCACGTAATCATTGTTTTGACATTTGAGACTTTTCCTTGACAGATGCACTCAAATCAGAGGCCTTTATTTACGGAGCCGTAAAATAACCACGTCTGTCGCTCGCTGCTTTATTGAAGAAACAAGTGCAACAACTTGTCATGAGTGGAGCATTTTTGTTTCCAAGTGTATAACGATTATTCTTTGATGAATGTGCAAATGTCTTGAACACAGAAGTGTGTTGTTGAACGATATTACAGTCAGACCGATATATCGTCCGATATTAACTTATTAGCGCTCAAACATCGACATCATCGAAATCCAGTATCAGCCGGGCTGTGGAGGCATGCTGGGGTTTTTTCTTCTTCCTTGTAGAAATGAAACTACTGATTAATCAATTTATTGACTGAAGAAGCGACACTTTTAATAGTTGGTAAATTGTTTAATTTCTTTGGATTTTAGGCTCTCAGTCGTACAAACCACCAAATTTCCCACTATTGTCTGACAGTGAATAGACTAAAGATTTGTCAATAACCAAAATAATGAACGGATCGATAGGAAATATTCATCAATTGCAGTCCTACTCCACTGCAATCATTACTGTGCACACCTCAGATGGTAAACGGTGATTATGTGAGAAGAATAAGGACAGCTTCGGTAAACAACATAAAAACAAAGTGGAAGCTTACGAGGCGACCCTGAACACATCATTACAGCTGGTTGACAGGCTAGCTGTTAGCCGTTAGCAGCGTCGGCTAACGTTCAACTCAGCGTCTGCCTGGTTAGCATGAGCTAACACAGCAACAGCGGCTAACGTCCGACACCGAACCGTTAAAGCTGTCCCGGCAGACGGCTTGACTCCGCCGGTAAACCCGTTAGTGGCCGTTAGGTAACGTTAGCCGTGTGATGCTAACAGCTAGCCGGGCGGACTCTTACCAAGTGTCCCCAGCGCGAAGCTCACACTCCCGCAGCAGAGACTCGATCTCCCGCCGTTGGGTCTCCAGGCCCGGAGGCTCCGCGGCGGAGCAGCGGCTGTTGGCCGTCATGGTGCTAATCAATCAGTCATAAATGTCGGAACAGTTGGAAATATTAAACAGAGCAAAAGACACGAAAGGCAGAAGAAAACCGCCGCATTGATCAGCCCGATAAACAGGGAAGCTGCACAGAGCCGTGTTTGCGGAAGTAGGAAGTGGTTCAGACTGGGGCGATGACGACTTCCGGAAGCCGCCAAACAATTATTAAAATAAATATTGATTTACAAGCTAAGCGATGGTGTAAATAAAAGCAATTTAAAGAAAGATTACAGTGAGAATCCAGATTATTTTTGTGAAGCACTGTCAACATATTAATGTGCAGCATTTTCAAATTAAAAGGACTCAGCATTCAACACAACCTCCCCGATGAAACTGCTCAGCAAACTTTAATTACAGCTCTGCAACTGGATATTAATTGGACTTCCTCACAAAAACACCCCAATCAGTTCGGTTTGGCGGACGCACCTCCTCCACTCAACACCGGAGCCCCCCAGGGCTGTGTGCTCAGCCCCCTCCTGTTCACGCTGTGCACCCACGATTGCATCCCCCTCGACATGGAGAGAACTCTGTTGTGAAGTTTGCAGACGACACCACCGTCATCGACCGGATTTCAAACAACAATGAGACTTCATATCGGGAGGAAATTCATAATCTTGCAGAGAACAACCTACTGCTCAACGTCAGCAACACCAAGGAGCTGATCGTTGATTTCAGGAAGAAGGAGATAAAGACACACACTCCTGTCTACATCGGTGGAGCTGAGGTGGAGCAGGTGAACAGTTTTAGGTTTCTGGGAATCAGCATCACAGAGAAGCTGACATGGTCGTGTCACATCTCCACGCTGATGAAGAAAGCTTAGAAGCGACTGGATTTCTTGAGGAAGCTTAAGAAGGCTAAATTCCTGTGCTAGGTTCTTCACAGAGGAGCAACAGAAAGCATCCTGACTGGGAACATCACTAAGATGGGACGTGCACGGCCCAGGACCGAAGGGCTCTGCAGCGGGTCATTAAAACTGCTCAGAAGATCACTGGACCAGAAGACCCATCTCCCGAGCATCAGTGATATCGCTGAGGAGCCTGCAGAGCCCAGAGGATCCTAAAGGACAGCACCCACCCAGCCACAGCCTGTTCACCCTGATGCCTTCTGGGAAAGATATATAAGTTTCTGCTGCCGCACTACCAGACTGCAGAGCAACTTTTTCTCCCAAGCTATCAGACTCAAATTCATCCTCAGAACTGCTCCACTGATTATAGTTTATTTCTGTTTACCATTTTTATTATTGCTTTCAATTTACTGTATATTGTCTGCTACGTGGCAGAACAAAGTTACCAACCTCATTTTGCTTTACAACCTGTTGTTATGTGACAAATAAACCTACTATCTACCTTTATATCTTTTCAAAAGGCATGTGCATGCACACACTGAAATAGCTGCACCTCAGTACCAAGACATGTGAGGAGGAAAATAGGACAAACTATATGAAAAGTTTTAATAGTAGTGATTAACAGGCAGAAAATTATCAACCAACTCCAAAGTTCCTCTCACGTCTACAGAGAATTTTAGAGTCTTTCAGCTCAGGTTCAGTCGCAGTGTTTCTAGCAGCAGCAGCTGTTTTCATCGACAGCCTCTAATAAACCTGCACAAACAGCTGGCAGACACAGTGAGAGACCATCGCTGGTGATGAAAGTGGAACATCTAGCAGCTAAAGAGCCAGATATGTGGACAAACAACATAACTGTGTTGCTTTGTGTCTGCTGGATGTGGAACTTACATTACGACACCGCATAACAATGAAACTTTACAAGCTGAAAGTAAACAGAAATACGAAGCGTTTTTTGATTTAATTTATGGTATTTTACTTTTTAATATGCAAATAAGGTAGTTCCTCATTAGATATGCGCTCTCGCAAATCTCACAAATCCATTTTGCAGCACATTGAAGAGTCAGATTGATGTTGTTGGTTATTGTGATAAATATTTACAGAACGGTTTATCAAAATATTGTTTTTCATGGATTAACTAACCACTCATATGTGTATAACCCCCCACATATTTACTGATAAATTGCCACATAAAATGAAGATTTATTTAAAATAAAACCTCTGCACACGTCTGGCTGTGCGTCCTAAGAAACAGTGAAGTTATGATGATCTAACGGCCTTGAAGGGCGAGGAAAATGACTTGGCGTACAGGAAACATGTCGTTTTGAGAAAACAGCTGTTAAAGATAAGGTGATGAAAAAACAACACACTGTCACATGAACATATATACACCAATACATCTTATTTACAAATTTTAAGCTATCAAACATGTAAAATGCAAAAGAGATGATTTTAGTCAAATCACCAAGCCACTTTAATTAATTTCAGATGAGTCTGTTACTTCATTTCTTCCAAGATATACAAGTTTTAAATTAACAAAAGAGACTATGCGCATTAAAAAGTGGAGAAACATGATGCAGAAGCCTCAGTGCACCAGGGCTCACTAAATGTTTCGTGGAGGATGAAAATGATGTGAATAAAACGCTACGTTCTTTACAGTCACCAGATCTCAACCCAGTTCACATTAATTAATGATTTGTTTTTTGTTTTGTTTCACTGCTATTTTGGGTAGAGCAAGGGGAAAGAAACTGTTAAGTATTAAGCGCAGCGACAATAAACTTGAGCTTCAGACTTCACCTTTATTTTTCAGTCAGAGAATAAAGTGTAAAGTGTTTTAATAATGCCAGTGAGCTCACTATATAGTGCTCTACATTCACTACTCCCTACATTAGGAGAGTAGTGAATGAGTGGGGATTTCGGACACTGCCATTGTTTTTTTGACATAACAATTTTGTATTATTTAACCACCTTCATAACTATAAGATCAATTTATTGCTACTGTGTATAATTGACCCGAAAAACTAAAATATACATGTATTGTGTAAACAATCCTGTACTTGAGTAAAAGTATGATCCCCTTGCTAAATATTACAAACAATGGTATTAATTATAAACACGTTGTCCTTTCAATAATTTTTAAGTTACTCAGTTATATGTGTGTGTGT
>NC_060157.1:2834861-2838032 GCF_021292245.1 Micropterus dolomieu
AATAGAGCCTATAAGATTCACAACAGGCTTCCAGGCTGGACTCACCACTGTGTTGCACTATCTTTGAGTAATGCCTTGACATTTCAGAACTATAGAATAAGCCATGGTTTGAACCTTTTTTATCAGATCTTAAATGGACACACTACTGCAGGATTGACTGCGCTGGCTCCAAAACTCAGCTCAAGGCCCGAACGCACTACGAGATCTGTTGCAAATGGACTTCTCCCTATACCAGCTTTTAGAAACTGCTATGGACAGAAATCTTTCTTTAATTTGCTCACTAGAGCCTGGAATGAGACTCCACAGCACATCAGATCTATAACATCAATAAGACTATTTAAACAAACTTTTGCTCGCCATCTGATGGACAGGTATATCTGTGAACACTGAGATAGCTTTATGGCCTCCTGCTGAAGCTTGTTTTACTATCGTAGTTTGTGTGCTTGTTGCTGTGTGTTTGTTATTGTATGGTCTTGGAGTTTTGTTGTGTTTGAGGTAACCTGCTGAAAATCAGTTCTATACTGAGTCAGGCCCGATTGCTCTTAATCTTTTCCTGTTTAAATAAATAAATAAATAAATAAATAAAATGCACAAAACATCAAGCAAAGGTAAGAGACATGTTTGAAAACACATGTAATTCTGCAGTAGTTTCTTTCTCTCTCTTTCTCTGCCTGATTGCTTCGCTGAGAATCACTGATGACTGAGAAATGATGGCTGCTGGTTTGGTAGGAGCTAAAACAAGCAAAAGAGTGGTGCAGTCCAGTGAGCGTGACCAGTGCAGTAACTTAACTTACACACAAGATGGAACCAACACCTTAAAACCCAACTGGAAGAGACTACACGCTGTTGCACTACCTGCATAAATGTTCTGTAGACACCAAAGTGCGCTGCACAACACAAGTATAAGATCTGTTCACCAATGGAACCAACTGATTACCATATAGAAAATTAAACTATTTGATAAGAATATAGCCTACTGTATATTTTATGTCAAATAAATAATGAAACAAATCATCCACCTGCAAAACCAATCCAATTTTTTGGGGGTTGTCTTGCTTTTGCCTCTCCAGTGCAAGTGTTGACACTAACATTTGCACCAAAAACAGGTGACATTGATTCACAATCACTTATGTTTCCTAACTGTCTCTCTTGGTGTCATGTAGTGAAGTCAATCAATGTCACAACTCATGCCATGTGCCAATCTTCTCACAGTCAGTTTAATGTGAGTTGTACTGGGATAGATGTCGGTAAGCACCTTCGTAGCATCTGTGCGTTCAATCCACAGCCACTCAGTTACGATGTGACCGTCTTCAGAAGCAGCTGTCCTGTCAGCAGCAGCTCTCTGCTGGTGTTATTTGAAAGTATAACTAGCAACAAAATATTTTACACATGTTTTTCCTTTTGGTTTCATGTGTTTGTGTTAACAGATGGTCTCTTGTTATACATTTATTTAGATTAGATTAGATTCTTTATTGTCCTTTCCAGGAAATTTGTTTCCACCATCTATACGTACATTGCCTCACATACCCACAACATGAACATACATAACAACGTGCTGTACATTTTATACACAAACTGACTCCCAAACCAAAACATACCTTTTACTTCAATCAAGTACTCTTGTTGAGTAATGTTATGGGAGACAGGATAAAACTCCTGCTATAGTGATTCCGTTTCCAGGCCAGGGATCTACATCTACGTCCTGATGCTAGCAGAGTGAAGAATGTGTTGAGTGGATGATATTGTGTGTGCTTTCCGTAAAATAGCTTTCCTATTGAGGTCAGAGAGGTTGGGGGTGTGGAGACCAATTATTTTGGAGGCGTTATTTGTGATGCGTGTAAATTTGTTCTTATTGGTCACGGTGAGTATTTTTAAATAACAGATTGAACAATAAAGAAGGATGGGTTGAACTAAGCTTTTGCAGAGCAGCAGTAGACGGTGGGGAGCAACTGAAAGAGATTTAAGTTTATTGAGTGAGTCCCAGGTATCTGAAGCACTCCGCCCTTTCAACAGCGACAGTTTAAGGTGTCTTAATGTATATATTCCCCAGTGACATTTGGATGGGAAATGTACAGTAATGGCTGATTATATTCACATGCAATGCTTTTTTCATTTTTGTAATGCATGGGAGTCAAAGGGAGCCTGTCAAGGTGGATGGTGAGCGTATAAAGTGCTGTTGGGTTGTAGTTAAAGGCAAAATCACCTTGGTTAAGGTCAGGGAGGGATGGAGGTTTTGGTTAAATGTTACTAAAATGTACTTGAGCTTCAACAACCCACTCTTTTTCATTTTTCTCTAACCTTAACCGTGTGCTCAGTCAAGTAAACTTAACCATAAAAACATTTAATCACACTTAAATTATAGTTTATGAGAGATGGCATTGCAACAGTGGAAATTGTAGAGAAATTAATGAAATATATCAGGTAATGTTTTACTGACATGTGTCTCTGATGCTTTTTGAAATAATGCTGCTCTGGATTTCCCTTTAGAACCACATGTGAACACTGCAGGATCTTTCTCCAACGCCCTGCTCGGCCACAATCACTCACACAGTCGATCCTCTCCTCTTGTCCACCCTCAGGCCTGTTCGAGCATCAATCAGTGATGTCAGTGTTTGATCGCAGACTCATTAACCTCGGGTTAAACCATCGACAGGCAGCGGCCGCTGTTTTCTGTGCAGCACAATAATTATCCCCACTTAATTTCTTAAAGGTGAGCAGGCTGTTGAAGGACGCACTATGTGCTGTTTTTCTTCATTATGTATGATACGTATCTCGTCTTCCTCTGAGCCATAGAGCTCAGTGAGTCACACTGTTGCGCTGGGCGACATGAACACTATTTTGACTCAGTCCCACACACTGCGCTGCTGAAAATAGTCCCCAACAAATGCAGTATTTCCTCCTGTTTGGGTAGAGGTTGATTAAAAACTAAATTGTCCGGCTGTTTATTTTTTACACCTACTGCACACTCGGAATAACAATATTGGCATGAAAACCTCTACAAATATACGAGAATATATATATTATGTATACTCTATATATTCTTTTACTACATTTATCTCTCTCTTTTAACAATCTCTCTCTCTCTCTCTCTCTCTCTCTGCTCTACTCTTTGTGACCCCGAAGAGGATATAGATCTGCAGATACCAGGAGGACAATTAACAAGATTTACTC
>NC_060157.1:2838132-2863610 GCF_021292245.1 Micropterus dolomieu
TGTGCGTTCAATCCACAGCCACTCAGTTACGATGTGACCGTCTTCAGAAGCAGCTGTCCTGTCAGCAGCAGCTCTCTGCTGGTGTTATTTGAAAGTATAACTAGCAACAAAATATTTTACACATGTTTTTCCTTTTGGTTTCATGTGTTTGTGTTAACAGATGGTCTCTTGTTATACATTTATTTAGATTAGATTAGATTCTTTATTGTCCTTTCCAGGAAATTTGTTTCCACCATCTATACGTACATTGCCTCACATACCCACAACATGAACATACATAACAACGTGCTGTACATTTTATACACAAACTGACTCCCAAACCAAAACATACCTTTTACTTCAATCAAGTACTCTTGTTGAGTAATGTTATGGGAGACAGGATAAAACTCCTGCTATAGTGATTCCGTTTCCAGGCCAGGGATCTACATCTACGTCCTGATGCTAGCAGAGTGAAGAATGTGTTGAGTGGATGATATTGTGTGTGCTTTCCGTAAAATAGCTTTCCTATTGAGGTCAGAGAGGTTGGGGGTGTGGAGACCAATTATTTTGGAGGCGTTATTTGTGATGCGTGTAAATTTGTTCTTATTGGTCACGGTGAGTATTTTTAAATAACAGATTGAACAATAAAGAAGGATGGGTTGAACTAAGCTTTTGCAGAGCAGCAGTAGACGGTGGGGAGCAACTGAAAGAGATTTAAGTTTATTGAGTGAGTCCCAGGTATCTGAAGCACTCCGCCCTTTCAACAGCTACATCATTGATGCATGTCGGGTTGTGGGTGACAATATGGGCTGTGCTGTCGGAATTCGGTGTGTTAATTAACATAACAGACAGTAGCTCACTTTCTTTTGCATGGGTGTACACAGGACAATACAAGCAAAGAAAAATCTATGCAAAATCTAAACACAACAATGTGGACTAAAACAAGCTTTATTTGGGATCCAACTAAAATCAAACCTACTTAACAGCTTATTTAAACAGCTCATCACACTCATGATCTCTCTAAAATAAGTGGACAGTTTAAGGTGTCTTAATGTATATATTCCCCAGTGACATTTGGATGGGAAATGTACAGTAATGGCTGATTATATTCACATGCAATGCTTTTTTCATTTTTGTAATGCATGGGAGTCAAAGGGAGCCTGTCAAGGTGGATGGTGAGCGTATAAAGTGCTGTTGGGTTGTAGTTAAAGGCAAAATCACCTTGGTTAAGGTCAGGGAGGGATGGAGGATTTGGTTAAATGTTACTAAAATGTACTTGAGCTTCAACAACCCACTCTTTTTCATTTTTCTCTAACCTTAACCGTGTGCTCAGTCAAGTAAACTTAACCATAAAAACATTTAATCACACTTAAATTATAGTTTATGAGAGATGGCATTGCAACAGTGGAAATTGTAGAGAAATTAATGAAATATATCAGGTAATGTTTTACTGACATGTGTCTCTGATGCTTTTTGAAATAATGCTGCTCTGGATTTCCCTTTAGAACCACATGTGAACACTGCAGGATCTTTCTCCAACGCCCTGCTCGGCCACAATCACTCACACAGTCGATCCTCTCCTCTTGTCCACCCTCAGGCCTGTTCGAGCATCAATCAGTGATGTCAGTGTTTGATCGCAGACTCATTAACCTCGGGTTAAACCATCGACAGGCAGCGGCCGCTGTTTTCTGTGCAGCACAATAATTATCCCCACTTAATTTCTTAAAGGTGAGCAGGCTGTTGAAGGACGCACTATGTGCTGTTTTTCTTCATTATGTATGATACGTATCTCGTCTTCCTCTGAGCCATAGAGCTCAGTGAGTCACACTGTTGCGCTGGGCGACATGAACACTATTTTGACTCAGTCCCACACACTGCGCTGCTGAAAATAGTCCCCAACAAATGCAGTATTTCCTCCTGTTTGGGTAGAGGTTGATTAAAAACTAAATTGTCCGGCTGTTTATTTTTTACACCTACTGCACACTCGGAATAACAATATTGGCATGAAAACCTCTACAAATATACGAGAATATATATATTATGTATACTCTATATATTCTTTTACTACATTTATCTCTCTCTTTTAACAATCTCTCTCTCTCTCTCTCTCTCTCTCTGCTCTACTCTTTGTGACCCCGAAGAGGATATAGATCTGCAGATACCAGGAGGACAATTAACAAGATTTACTCCTTTCAACCTTAAAGCCCATTGACTCACACTCTTGTTCTCATTATGGGCTCTGAGAGAATTGTTTTCCCCTCCTGACATGAACAGAGCTATCACACTTATCTCAAAGACACTCAGCAGGAGTCATTTTTAAAAGAGTGGAATTTCCTCCTTGATGTGCATCTGGTATCATCTATAGATCTGTTTATAAATGAAATGAAGAATGAAAAAAAAGGCATTCTGTGTTTCCTTGCTCAGTGAGCGCTGATATAACTTTATTCCATCATGAAGTGCCACCTAATTGACTTTCTCTAATAGACTTGACTGCACAATTATTCAAAAATATAACCTACCAAAAATCAAAAATCATTGTGCATTTCAATACAGTACAATACAGTAAAACTAAATTCATTAAAATAATAATAATAATATAAAAAAAGATGATTACAACGACTAGAAAAACAAATTAATAGTTATCAATAATCAACGTTAAAACATTCTTTTAAAAATTAAATGTGCAACAGTCTGATCTAGCAGCCCATCCTCACCAGAAAAACAGCCCAATAGGTTTATTTTTATAAAGCTTATTATAACCTACAGTTATGTTTTTCTGTTAGGCGTGATGTCTAGTGGCAGAAGAAGTCAGGTGACGTTAAAGAGCGACAAAGTCTGTGTAAGGAGGTGGTGGGGTGTGACTGAGGTTTGTGTCCCTTGTGAAAGAAAGTCAAAGTTGACATGTTTTAAGTTAAATAACGTTTTGTAGCTGACTTACATCACATGACTTATGCAATGAACTCAAAGCAGGATGTTTTCCTAAACCTAACCAAGAAGGTTTTGCCTAAATCTAACCAAACTAACACAGTTTCATGTTTACCACGTGTTAAACGTCACATGACTTACTTTTTTATTTGCCAGAGCTTATACATGTCATTTTGGAAAACCGTCGTGTTGTTTCGGGACAGAGATAATCATAGGTGTGGCATGTCAAGATGCTGATCAGACAGAATTAGTATTGCACAGGTGTGCCTTAGGCTGGCCACAATAAAAGGCCACTTGAAAATGTGCCGTTTCACTATATTGGCGGGGGCCAAACCGGGAACAGGAAACCAGTAATTATCTGGTGTGACCACCATTTACCTCACGCAGTGCAACACATCTCTTTCACATAGAGTTGATCAGGTTGTTGATCGTGGGCCTGTGGAATGTTGGTCCACTCCTCTTCAATGGCTGTGCAAAGTTGCAAATACCCGCTATATGCACACTGTCGTCTATGCTGATCAATTCATGGGCTATAATTCTGGTTGACATTCCTGCAGTCAGCATGACTATTGCACGCTCCCTCAAAACTTGCGACATCTGTGGCGTTGTGCCGTGTGATGGAACTGCTCATTTTGGAGTGGCCTTTTATTACGGCCAGCCTAAGGCCTTTTATTACGGCCAGCCTAAGGCACACCTGTTCAACACCCATGCTGTCTGATCAGCATCTTGATATGCCACATCTGTGAGGTGGATGGATTATCTCGGCAAAGGAGAAGTGCTCACTGACACAGATTTTGTCAGATTGGTGAACAATATTTGAGTTAAATAGGCCTTTTGTGTACATAGAGAAAGTCTTAGATCTTTGAGTTCAGCACTTGATGAATGGGGGCAAAAAATAAAAGGGTTGCGTTTATAATTTTATTCAGTGTAGTTTCATTTTTATGCTTATACTTA
This sequence comes from Micropterus dolomieu, assembly GCF_021292245.1. NCBI lineage: Eukaryota > Metazoa > Chordata > Actinopteri > Centrarchiformes > Centrarchidae > Micropterus > Micropterus dolomieu. The sequence continues at coordinate 2,841,991 of NC_060157.1, forward strand.
CTTTGCAAAATAATAAACATCAACTTCACAAAATAAAAATGCTTAAATACTCCTCACATCCTTCTCATGTTCCAAAAACGTCTCTTTTCAAAATAGATTTTGATTTCCAAAAGTATCCTTACTTTTGAAAACAAAATCTAAATGTTCTCATTTCAAAAAATGTCCTCACTCTCTGACAAAAAGTCACACACTTACAAATGCATAGAGAGCAGTGAAGACCGACACCCTGAACAATATTCTTGACTTCACCAGATAGACCTGTGATCAAAATAGATTTTCTTTTCATTCAATTTATCTTCCAATTTTATTTCTGAATAAATCAAGCAGCGTAGTGTATATGACTTTGAATGGAATTTATTTGGCAAATAAATCCAACAGATGAATTGAATTGATTAGGTGTATAAGACAAAATCTGTTTTTAATATGTCAAACTGCTATCTGTTATATTGAAACTGTTTTATCTTCTCTCACCTCCTCCTCCTCTCTGGTTGTTTCTCTCTCCCTCACATTTAATTTCACCTGATTTATTCTCCTTTATGTTTTTATTTTTTTTCTCTCCATCCAACTCTTCTCTACTCTCCTCCTATCAATCACTCCCTCATCCTTCCTGTCCTCTGTCCCTCCTGCTCCTCTCTTCTCCTCATCCTCTCCCCTTCCTCCCATCATGCTCCTTCTCTGCTTGCACTTTGTCACACTCTAAAGTGGCACAGCAAATGGTGGTGCTGAAAGCTAGCTATCACCAGAAAGCTGATATTGGATATTGAATTCTGAGGATTATAAATTGCAGGTCTGTGACAGGAAATCAGCTCCAGCCTCCCGCACCAAAGTCAGACTTATGTCCACCCACCACCCCAAGCTCCACACCATTACTTTTTTCTTTACTTTATAAGGGACAAAATACTTAATGCACTGACATTTAATGTTGGCATTGGATTGTTTCAAGAGAGATATGTCTCTTTGTGAAGCAGTTTGTGCTCCAGCAGAAGTTGATTACTGCAACACTTCAGCCGGGGCTTTTATGTGCTTCAATCACTGAACTCACCCTGAAAATATTTGGGACAGGCCTTTAATTCTTTCCCACAAAAGTCTTGCTCAACAAAGACCAGGGCCCTGTTTCAGAAAGCAGGTTCAACAAACTCTGAGTGTAAACCTGAACTCTGAGCTGTCAAACTCCGAGTTTTCCGTTTCAGAAAGGCCGATCAGAATAAGTTCAATCAACTCTGAGTATGTTGAGCCTGATGGAAGCGCGTGCGTGGGGATGGAAAAAAGCCATCATCAATGGAGCTCCCATACTACGATTCACCATGGCAACGGGTAAATAAAGGCAGAGCCTCCATTTATGCCCCCTAATGTAAATTGGTCTAGGTTCAAACTGACTGTGAAGTTTTAGACGTCTATGTTACAATAGCCTAATAAAATCTTGCTCATTTCGTAGCTATTTTATGAAATGCTGTCAAAACAAATTCAGACTATCAGCAGATAATGAAAAACTCACTTTTAAACTACATTTATTTGTTTCAGCTGCACCACCGTCATCCTCACTCCTCACATCATATCCAGCTGGTAACCACGAGAGGAATGTTCAGTCTGTGCGACTACAATACAATACAGTAAAAAAGGTTAGTGTTCATTGATCAGTTTTGTACAGATTACTTTAAACTGCAGCACTGTGTTTTGACTCAATGTCCAGAGAGTCACTGTTTATAAAGGACAGAGTAGCTTATAGATTTTATTCCGTGCTGAAGATAAATTCACGATGTCCGAAGATAACTCTCTGTTCATACATTGATGACAGATTGATCATAAAAGCGTCATGTTCAAGATCATGTTTGGGTAAAAAAATTAACTAACAGCCTATTTAACCGTGATTTTGATGTTTCTAAAGACGTAATTGTGTTCTAATACGTGCTTTGATATCGAGAGTAATAATGAGGAAATGTCAGACAGCCTCTTCAGGAGGGGAGGAGTTAGGAAGAAACTCAGCGTTAGTTGAAGTAAACCTCCTACCGAGGAGGTCAGGTTCACAGCGAAAGTTGCCGGGGTTACAGACCTACAGTTTATCTGATCTCGCTCTCTGAAACCAAAGTTTCCCTCATCTCAGACTCAACATACTCAGAGTTTTCACTAAACCCGCTTTCTGAAACATGGCCCTGTACTGGTTATTTCAGCCATACTTGTGTAAAAATTAGGAGAGAGAACAACACTAATATACAGGTGAAACACAAAAATGTGAAATATTTGCAGCTAAATATACACTTGCATGCCTTAACCTGAGGACAACCAACGGAATACAACTATAAAACAGCCATAATGGTAAAACGATGGCAACAATGTTATTATTGTTATTGTTTTTATTCTGAAAAAAATTAATTAAAGAGAGAGAGAGAGAGAGAGAGAGAAAGAGAGAGAGAGAAATGTTACTATAGTTTAGGGCTGATGCCAAACAGTCAAAGATTCGATGCTTCGATGGGCGGAGCCTGATTTGACTGTAAATCTCGCAATCGAAGTTGCGCACCGAAACCAGGACCATGCCATTTTGGCGATATGAGGGTGATCAATGTCTGCTTTTACATAGAACTGCCAGTTTTCTCCCAATAAGTTTATATACAGCCTATTAAAATATACATTTCAACATATAACGTTACATAAAAACTTTATGAAAATTGTTTTTAAAGTGTGTGTTTAAATCCACAATTGTAACCCTAACCCTTAAGGACGGAGGGTCAATGCGCATGTGTAGGCGTAGTGTGGATGTGTTTGTGTGTGAGTGTGTAATGGCAGAGGAGGAGCACTTGCTGTTGAGACATCCCCAGCTTCGCCAGTGTTGTGGGCACCTCGCGGGACGTTCGGATCATTTATCACCATTGATGAACCACACAAAGCATTTGAATTAGACCCGCGAGCAACCGCAACGTGCATTTAGCTGTCGGCTGCACGGCATGGACGCAAAGAGAAAGAAGAGAAAATGCTCAACAGTAAACCTCAGTTTGGCTGGGAATGTACAGTTTAAATTACAGTGGCTAATGAATAGAGACTGCAGCTCTGCAGCTTCTCAAGATTATAGCGGAGCTACAGTGTGTACCCCCCCCTCACACAAACAACACAGGCCTACATGATTTGACTATCAGTTGACTATAGGCAAGATTTGACAATTCTGATTCGACTATGTAAATCCTTAGTCTGGGACAGCCCTACATAGTTATTTCAACTTGGATTCAATTTTATGAAAATTCACTGATTCTTTTTATCGGTGGACCCATACGGACTAAAGGAATATAAATAATTGCTGATGGACACATATTAAGACTCAATGTTATCCTTAAAGGGACGGTGTCACTGCTTTTTCCCCCATTTGTCTTACCGGTAAATCTGAATGAATAATACTTTGGTTTCTGTAAAAATGAACTGAACGATCAAATTGTGGAGAATCTGAACAATCTAACGATGTGTAGCATGATTAGATTGACCAAAGTTTGTATACACGATCTAAGCAGCTTAGAACTAACACAAGTGGGCGACCTGGTTTTAAAACGTTTTAAACATCCAGAGAACTTCTATAAAAACCAGGCTTCTAATTGAGACCTGTGTTTATTCGTCAAAACTTGTACCCACACCAGGCCAGTGAAAAGGACAGGCGTCTAATAGGGACTTTCAATTAGTATTGATCTGGTCAGAAATTTGATATATGTTATGTTATAAATGATGCTGGTCTGACTTATTCTTATACCCTTTCCTTTCCTGGTCTTCATTTCATCTCTCTGTAATTGCTTGTCAAAACCGACAGCCTCTCTCTCTCTCTCTCTCTCTGTGAGTGTGTGATTTAAAGGAAGACACTCCAATCTGCTGCTGAAGTGTCACGTCGAACCCCCTGCTGTGTCTCTGCATGTGTGTATACAGTATGTAGTCTGTGTGTGCTTTTGACGATGATGTCTGTACTGTGTGTGTGTGTGACCTCTGACCTCCACAGTGAGCGCTGAGCTGTTGACTGTTGAAGCTTTCAGACTGTCGGCACATGAAGATTACAGCCTGTGTATGTTCTGCAGGCCATTAATGTGTCCCCCGACGATAACACACACACACACACACACACACTAATTCATCCCTCTGCTACCACTCTCACTCGCTTACTCCGTCTTTTCCCTGCATGCACACTTTGATTTCTACCTCGACTCGCTACATTATGTGCCTCAGGAGTCTTTGAAGGACGACTGAAAGCAGAAAATGGATTTGAAAATGTCAGAAATAAAAAAAAAAGAAGCAAAAAGCAAAATGAAAGTGTGAGGACATTATTCATCTATTAGAAAAAGACAGTATTAGACATCACTTATGTTTTAACTGGAGAAACCTGGGTCTACATTAACATTCTGTCATTGATGTCTAGAATAGAACGGGTGATTATTTGTTGTGTTATTTGACTCAGCAGTTATTTTTATTTGTACAGATTGAAATTTAAGGAGATAGCACCTGTTAATGTGAGCTATCGAGCTAAGAGTCTAGTGCTGTGTCTTAATTTGCGCTCTTCCATACTTAAAGGATCTTTTATCGTCCACAAATGTGGAAATTTGTCTTTCTAACATGTTGGTAAAAAAAAAAATCACCTTATTAAAAATCACAATACAAACAATAACTAACACAACACACATATTACAGACAGTCACGGATATGATTCCAGTGTAGGGACATATTTTTGAAATGAGAGAAGTTACCGCATTTGGTATTTTTTGAGGCCCTGTCTACACGAACACGGGTATTTTCAAAACCGTGAGTTTTTCTACGCGGTTTGGCCGTTCGTCCCCACAGAAACGCAGTATCAGGTCACTGAAACTGAACATTTTTGAAAACTCCTGCCAGGCAGAGGATTTTAAGAAACTCCGGTTGTAGTGCTGTCGTGTAGACAGTAAAACCGGAGTTTGCCAATTGTGCGCCACTGCCTGCTTTGTTTACTGGCTCTGATTGGCCAACGTGGCTTTACGGTTAGGGTCATATCGCCGCCTTGTGGTTTGGCATGCTCTTGACAGCTCTTGATAGTGTGTTCTTGCGTTTTCGGGTAGACAGGGATTTTTTTCTAAGGATATAAAAATACCCGTGTAATGTGTCCAGCTTTTGGTTTCACCTGACTAGTCGTAGATTCGATGCTTCGATGTGCGGAGCCTGGTTCGACTGCCAATCTCGCTGTCGATGCTTCGCAATGGTGTTAAACAAGGATTATACCATTTTGGTATTACCAGAACAAAACAGACTCTCTAATCTTTCTTTGTATTTGCCTTTTTGACAAAAAAATTGATTGGTTCCTTTCTCTTTTGTTCAACTATATCCCCTCTGATAAAAGCCGTCTCCACCTCCTTAATACACTGCACACATTTCTGCAGCCTTACTTGCTATTTTGAGTGCGTAAGCCTTACCATATAGCATGACACCTGGCACACAGCTATTCTGATCAAAATGTAAGTTATACATGTGTTTGATTGAAGCCATCAGTATGTTTATTGGGTTAATTTGGCATTATGCTCTGTCCGTTTGCAATTCATGATTAAAAAGAAGAAGAAGAAATCATCATTCTCCTGTAAGAATGGCTGACAGACAGACAGGGTTGGGTTCAAATAACTACATTATGTACTGTACGTTGATTTTACACACAAAACACATAAACTTATTAAAGATAAAGCACATTCTTATCTTTCAGGACCTTGAGAACTCCATAATTAACACTCTGAAAGGGGTTATTTTGTATAGTTAGTACTTTGATACTGTAAGCACGTAATACTTGTGTAGTTTTACTCAAGTAGAATTTCAAATGCATTACTTTTATTATATGATATATTTACAATGTGGTATTGTTATAGTTTTTTTCTTAACATTCTGCTACGGGTCTTCTTAGTCCATGTAAGTGTGTATTCGTAAGTGCATGACACAATAAAGGATCATGTACTGGAAGTAGAAACAGCAGTAGTAGTAGCAGTATCTCAGTGTGTGTCTTAAGTAAGTCTTGTTTGCTGAAAAAGCCTGAATAAATGACAAACTATGAGTGTTAAACTGTATTGATCACAGAAGATTTCTGCTTCTTGCAGCAACAAACTGACACGAATCAGCAGGAAAAACAACAAATGACAGAAACAATACATCAGAAAAAACTGAAAAAGCAACGGCAGCAAAAAAGACAACCATACAAATATTGAATAAAAGCTAAATGGCATGAAACATGCACACACACACACACACAGTACTGGAGTAATATGTGTTGTACTATACTATTTATGATGGATGCTTACAGGAAACATCACCCGCCCCAAACACACACACACACACACACACACACACACACACACACACACACACACACAGTGCTCGTGTTTCTTTTGTAGACTGAAACTCTCTGTTGACGTGTGTGTTGAAGCGAATCTGCTGCCCAAACATCTATTTATCTCTGTCACTTTAGCATATACACTGTCTGTGTGTGTCTGTGTGTGTGTGTTTCATGTTCTTATATCCCGGTGGGGACTTTAACCTGAATGCACACTAACAGATGGGGGATTCTGTCAGGCGGCTAGAGGCAAGTTCAAGTTAGAAATGGGTATGGAGTAGGGTAAGGGTTAAGGCTGAGCAGGAAGTTGTGATGGTTAAGGTTAGGGTAAGGGAATGCATTATGTCACTAAGACGTCCCAACAGGGATAGAGGAACAAATGTGTGTGTGACTATTACACACCTTTGCTTGTGTACAGTATGTGTGGTGCATGTATTTTTGTGTGTATGAGCAGAACTACAATGAACCCAGAACAATGTGTGTATGTGTATGCGTTAAAAAATACATATGTGTGTGTATGTGGCAGGCGAGATAGCGATAGTGTTGACACCGCAGAGGCATCCCCCCCTCTCTCTCTCTCTCTCTCTCTCTTTCTGTGTGTGTGTCGATGTAATTACTGTGTTGAGCTGATAAACTGCTCTCACAGGATTCACCGTCAGCAGGGAGGAGGACGAGCAGCAGCAGCAGTAGGTGATGAGAGGTGGATGGATAGTGGAAGGAGAAAGAGAGGAGATGAAGGAATAGAGGGGTGAGATTCGGAAGCAAAAAAAAGGGTAGTATGGCAAATGAGCAGGGCAAGGAGAAAAGGAAAAGTGGGAGAGGAGGAGTGCATTGCAGAACAGGATGCATGTTTGGAGGAGAGAGAGGGAGACATACGGGTTTGAACTGGGTGGAGGTGAAGATGTGTGGTAAATATGGAGAAGGGGAAGAGGACAACAGCAAGAGGAGGGAAAAGTGGAGAAGGGGAGGAGCAAAGAAAAATAATTAAAGGATGGAGACGGGGGAGGAGATGAGAGGAGGGGAGGTGTATTGATTCAGTACTCTGACAGCAGGGATGTATTTCATTTGGATAGAGCTGGACCATAAATACACACACACACGGCTGACCTGTGTGCTCATATAGGCTGCATCCTCCTCTATACAGGGACTTTGTACAAATAACAGCATCAGTAGCTTAGTGAGGATGTACTTAGGAAACACTGTGCTAACATCCATCCATCCATCAACAACCGCTTATCCTGTGTACAGGGGGCTGGAACCAATCCCAGCTGACATCAGGCGAAAGGCGGGATACACCAGCAGGTCGGCAGTCCATCACAGGGCCACACATAGACAAACAACCACTCACACTCACACTCACAGCTAAGGACAATTTAGAGACACCAATTAACCAAGCCTGCATTTCTTTGGACGGTGGGAGGAAGCCGGAGCACCCGGAGAGAACCCACGCAGACACGGGGAGAACAACCCACGACCTTCTTGCTGTGAGGCGACAGTGCTAACCACTGCACCACTGCCCCGCCCTGTGCTAACGTCAGAATGCTAATATGCTTATCAGGTGTATTGTTGACAGGTGCTATGTTTAACTAGAGATAAAGTCAGCGCATCACCAATGTCACTGGGATACTTCACCTGGAAACCATGAGCATCTGTACAAAATTTCATGACACTTCATCCAATAGTTGAGATATTTCCATCCAGACCAAAGCGGTGGAGCGACCAACAACGGCTTCCCTGGAGACATTTTGCTAGCAAGGCTAAAAACAAGCAGTATCTTTTTAACGTCCGGGTACCCCTTTAGCATCATTTGCCGACGTGTAGGGCTCCATGCTAAAGATGACAGCAACAAATATGCTACATCCTGTCAAGTTAGCTGCAATATGCTATGTCCGGTTGGACTGTCAAAATAAAACATGTGGCTAACGTTGTGAAATGGTGCAGTTTGGTTAAGTTCAGGCACCAAAACTACTTGGAAAAGATAAAGGTTTTCGTTAAAATAAGGATGTTTGTCATGTAAGTTAAGTTACATAACTTACGTTAGTTACCTAAATTACGTGACTATGATCCTTACTGCTGAATCATTAATAGCTGCAAGCATTATTAAGATTGATAATTATTATTATCATATGTAGCAACTTTGCTACACTTCACTGTGTTTGCGACCTTATTTGCAAGAATTAGAAATTTGCGTGACGCTGAGGAGAGCCCCGAGCTGCAGTAGTGAATGGATCACGCGTAATATTTATTCAGCCAGAGGGAACGATCACAAAACTTTCACAGCGCGCCAGTCGTACTAGCGACCCCAACCTGTAGCAGAGAGGAAGTGGGGCGGACCAGGGACAGGAGATCGCGGAGCCGATCGTTCCCTCTGGCTGGATGAAATCTGACGCTCTTGATTTTACGCACGGATGAAGATGGAGAAATATAGAAATTAATGGCAATAAAGCATGCTGTCAATATTTTAGAGACCCCCCCAAAATATCACAAATCATGCTTTTAGGGGAGCTAATCTCTTATTAAGAAGAGCTAAGCTACCCTTGGCGCTCCTGTAGTTCGCACCCTGCTTACGTAACTTAGGTAATTTAAATAAAAATATTTAATGTTGACTTTTTGTTTCACACGAACACCAGTCTCCTTGTTCAAAGTCAGAGTTTTTGCCCTCCATCCACCCCAACCCCCTCCTTACTCAGTCTTTTCTGTTAAATATCATATACCTTTCCCATCAAAAGCTGACGCTACAAGGCTTCCCACGCTGCGTTGAACTATGACACTATAGGGATCCCCCGTGCGTTACAAACTGACGTCGATGGGTCTTGACCATGTGTCCATATGTGACGAGTCGGGGGGTGAGAACGGGTTGAGAATGACATAAGTTTGCATTTACCTGACAAGGAACAAAACTGACACTGTTACAGTGCCAGAAGAACTCACGGCCAGCCCTGATCACTGTGTATGTTCTGTGTGTTCTGACACCTTTCTATCAGAACCAGCATCAACTTCTTCAGCGGTTTGGCCTACAGTAGCTCGTCTGCTGGACTGGACCATTTGTGAGCCTTGGCTGCCCATTACCCTGTCGCCGGTTCGCCGCATGCCTATTTTTTCTGCTTCTAACACATCAACTATTCATAGTTTTCAGTCATGTGACATGCACGGTGACCTGGAGGGCAAAACAGCAGACCAAGATAGAGGCTCACACCGCCACTCCCTCGTAGAGACGCCGCGCAAGACGTTAAACTTTATTTGGATCACCTCTCAACGCAAGAAAAAGATAGATATGGACACAAACTGCAAGTGTGGGACACTTGCGATCCATATTCAGCAGTGGTAATGTTTACCTTTACCTTGTAGGGAATCCCTCACCTAAGCTCAGGCTTGTCTCCTCTTTGATTAGTGCATCCGAAAGCACAACAATCATCCAGCATTTTGGCGACGCAAAAGTAACAAACTCAGAGTAACAGTGTATCACTTGCTTCCTAATTGGCGGGCAGCGGAAAATAACGTCTTTTTGCCCTCCAAGGGAGCGTTTTCCTTGGAATGTGACGTCACGTGAAAACTATGAATTAGCACACAAAGTTCACCCGCTGCCTAATATATCCCACCCACTGACAGGTGCAATGGTAATGAGATAATCAGTGTCCCCACACTTCTAAAGCATTCCTAGTTAGCTGCAACGTTGTTATTATAAAATTCAACCCATTCACCTCCTGCTCATCAGATCCAGGCCCAGCTTCCCCTCTTCTCAGATCCCCAGCATCTTATTCATCCTTTCATCTCACCACCAGCACCAGTGTCTCCATCAGGGGGATTTCTATGCCTCTGCAGCTTCACCGCCCCCCTTCACATACCTCGTCATAATAATGGGGTTATTGTTGTTTTCAGTCAAGTCTTTCTTTATTGAACTTTAATCATCAAAATGCATTAGTTAATTATGCTAGCAAGGTGATGGACAACGGCTATTTTTGCAGGAGCCTAGCAACAGCAGGACGCTTCCTGCGCTTCCTGCCTGTGCAGCTTCAAAGTGCCCTGTGTGATCAGCTTCAACTGGTAATCACATTAATTAAAAATCAATAGTTCCTGTTGAGGCTCAGTAATAAGATCAGAGTCTTGATTTGTCCTGGCGGTGTGGAGTCGCTCGCCCCTCTGGTCAAGAAAACCATTATGTGTCCTGTATTTTATCACTTTAACAGGACGGCTGGGCGTCACAGACATTTAGTGTTTATGAAGAGTCATTAAAAACACACACACATTCTCTTTAACACAGTCATCAGATTGTAATGTTGATGTTAGTGTGTTCATGTATGTTAATGTGTAAATAATTCATGAATATTGGTTTGCTGTGTGAGTGCATGTGTGTGTGTTATACAGGGAGGATTAAATTAGATTCATATAAATGTCAGCAGAGTTAATTTATCGGGGAGACAAATTGGTTTTTTGAAAACACACACACACACACACACACACACACTAATCTGGTTAATAATGTGGCATCCAAAGACGAGGAGGTTGTCCAGGTAACGGAGAGGGAGAGCACAAAATGAACAGATAACAGATAATGGGTGACATTTATGACTTCAGACTGGAAAACACTCTGAAGCTTTACAAGATATAGTTTTCATGGCTTTTGTTTTAAATATACAGCTGAGGGCAAATAATAAAAACGAAGCCCCCGGGGTTATTAAAATGAAGGCTTGAAATGTAAAGTTTGTCCTGAGGGTGGCACCAGACAAAAGGTAGAGGGGTCATTGACATAAAAAAGTGTCCGTCTTCTGAAGAACAGGAAGCTGATTGTATTGATTATATTGGTTTTGTGTAATTAAGTGGCTTGTTGGTGGCTCTATAAGAAATGTCAGGAGCTCACCGAATTTATTTTTGGAGCAGGATTGAGCGTGAAGTGAAAACCTGGACAGTGGTGGATCTGATTCCTTGATATTTTAAAACAAAAACAAAAACTCTATCTATTAAAGGTGGGGTAAACGATTCTAGTCTTTTTTTTTGGTCACTTCATAAAAAACCTCCTCACGGTCCGCAGACTGTCCTTTCTGTGTGTGCATTGAAACACATCCGGTGTTTGTAAACAGTCTCTGGCTCTCAAACTATTCCAGCCGTTCCAGACATGATTTGTCTGTCAGTAACGTTAAATGACTTGCCCACGGACATTTAGCTTACTTTCTAGATTGCCTAGGCATGCTGTTGCTGTGATGTTAACTACAGTAGAGCTGTGAGTATCGCTGTCTGGAGCTGGTGTGCTGGCTCTCGGACCGTCTTGTCCTCTCTGCATGTTAGCTTATTTGGAAAAATTTAATTCTTTCCCCCAAAGGCTGCTTGTGCTTGCTATGCAGGCCATCGTTTAAGAACACTGATTTAAGCAGTGGTTGGTTGGGATGGGTTTCAAATGTTTTTATGAAAGTAGACTGTAGTCCACACACTGTACACATTTTAGTGTAAAGACTCCTGATTGGAAGAACTAGGCTGGTTGCTCATGCCGGTCAAAATAGTACAACAAAATATATTTTATGTGTTGCATAAGAAACTTGCACATGTAACCAGCCAAATAGCAGCAGTTTCCATACAACACGTGCACCCTGTCTGTTAGAGACGGTCTGCCTGCGCTGATGGGAAGACATGGACTCATAAACAGCTCCTGCATGTTGTCTTGTGCAGATTTTTTTGTATCACTGGAGAGTAAGGATGACATATCCACCTACCTCTGCAGGAGGAACCAGAGAAACTCAAACATTCCTGCTCGTTTAAACTGTTAAAGTTGACATTGATACGTAGATGTGGATAACAGTCTGCTGGGTGTGTTTTGAGCCGTGAAGAAGACACAAAAACATGTTTACACGTGTGAGAGCCGAGAATGTATTTGAGTGTCACAGAGATGAATAAATCAGTATAGAACAATAAGGATAAAGAGAGGACAGAGAAAGGAAAGAAGAGAGGGGAGGGGACAAGCAGGGATTCAGAGCTGGTGGGAGAGAGAAGCAGAGGAGGAGGAGGAGGAGGAAGAAGAGGGAAAAACCATCGCTGAGAGGAAAATTAATTGCCAGCTGCAGGTTATTGGCTGGCTGTGCTGCCGCGGAGGCTGCTGTTGTTCCAGCGCGGGGAGGATGCTGCAGAAGAAGACAGAGCAGCGTGTAGAAAGCTGCAGATTTATCTGCCTTTAGCTGCTGACTGTTCTGAATCTGTGAAGAGCTAGGGCTGCTCAAACCGAGAGGGAAACACTGGATCTGTGTCTTTATTCTGAAGGAAGGAAAGCAGGAGGAGGAGGAGGAGGAGGGACACCGGTGTGGACGCTTTGCCCAGACGAGGATCACTTTTTGTGGGAGGACTCGGGCACCGATTCCGCTGTTGAAATCAAGGAGTAGAAGGTTCCTAAAACATCTGGAAAGGTGAAACTTGGGGATCTTTAAAATCAAATCACTTCAGCTGAATTTACCAGCAGCTGAATATTTGTACTTATTTTTATCCAGTCATTTTTTGTATGTGAATTTGAGTCCTAAAGTGTTATTTTCTTAAAAACAATTCACAGCTGCAGTAAAAACACTTTCTCATGCAAGTCCTAATATGTGATTCTAGTGCAGCAACCTGCCTGATTCTGCCTTGTTTTAAGATTTTAATTTGGGATGCAACTAGCAATTTTCTTTAATTATCTAGCAGTCTGCAGACAATTTTCTTAATTAATCAATTTATCGTTTAGTCCAAAAATTTGCCCATCAAAATTCAAGGCGATGTAAGTAGCTTGTTTTGTGCATCCAACAGTCCAAAACCGAAAACTTCTTGTTTGGCATTTTTGATAAAAACCCTAATAAATGATCTAATTCTTGATTTTCTGTTGATTGACTAATCAAGAGGTTCCCAACCTTCATGGCTTAAAACAGACCAAAGGTTTCTTGTGACCCGCCCATAATCTGTTGCACATGTATATTAGTTCCACCAAAGAGTGATTTTGGCAGTTTTATTGGAAGAAACCTACCTACCTATCCAGTAATTTACAACAGCAGAAGCAAAAATTTGAGAAAGTTCTGACACAATTGAAAGGAATTTTGCGTTGCACAAATATATTTTCTCTGCTTTAATGTCCTATTAGAAATCTTGTGACACAGAAACGTTAGGTTTGGATTGATAGATTGATAGTTTCAGCTCTGAAGTTGATTTCTATTGGAGACAGGTGGAGGTATCCTCCCTGCTGATTCTTTCACTTGTTTTAACCGATTGTGAACAGAAGTGACTTCACTGACACAAAGCTGCTGGAACTGTGTAGAGATTAGAGAAAGTGCTCGAACGTACCTCTGGCAAAACATTTGAAATTCTGAGCAGGGAGAGAAAAAAACCCTAAGACCAAACGCTCTGTCTAACCAGCCTGCGTGTGCCCATGTCTTTCACCCAATCAGGGTGTAAAACCAGTATCAATCTCTCAGTTTTTCTGTGTCTCTGTGTTCAGGAGCGAAACTAAGCCGGATTTAACCTTTGTGGAGGAATGACAGAGCAGCAGAGGAAATCGAGGCATGAAGAGAGGAGGAGAGCAGCAGAAAAGGCTGACGGTCGAAGGTTCTAGCTCTCTTCACAAAACAACAGGATCCACCTCAGTCTGCCAAACTCCTGGGAGAGGATTTTGGGGAATTACATGGAGAATAAAGTGAGTTTCATCGCACACGGAGGGCGACTGTTTCACGCTGATGTTTGCTGAAACAAAACCAGTCTTCACCTCTCTGGATTATCAGTCCTGAAGGAGGATTTTGTGGGATTGCGTTTGGAAAATAGACTTTTTCTTCAGTCAGCAAAGGATGCGAAGACACTTGTGAGAGCCAGAAAACACTGGAAACATTATTTAATTGAGCAAGTTTGAGCGAAGAACCTGAGATATTTCCTCAAGGAATTAAGTGCATTTTCAGTGTAGTAGTAACAAATTCACTGGTCAGTTTGTGTTTTTGGACAGAGGAAGAGATTTTCTGAGCACCTACAAGTCAAACGGTTGAATAAAAAGCACAAACAAGCTTGAAGAAATTTAGGGAATTTCAGGACATCAACGCTTCATTTCTACCCTCTTTAAACTTCCTGTTTCTCCACATCTCATTTTCCAATTTCTCATTTTTTAAATCTTTCCTATTTTCTCTGCATGCACCTTTTAAATTTTGCCACTTTTCCCCTTTGCATTATCTGACAGGAATCCCGAAGAGGATTAAGTTGTATAAAGCAGGTGCTGATGACAGATAACAGCTGCAGAGAGGCAGAGGTAGACTCTCATAAAACCAGATAAGTGGAGTTAGGGGACAGTAGCAGCAGGTAATACAGGCCGAATGTGTGGATGCTTCTGCAGAGCGTCGGTGCCGTCTGTCATCTTTCTGCAGGCTAATTCCATCTCAAGGACCGTCTGTGGGCGAGGTGGGCGATTATAAAACCAGAGGGGGGAAGAAACTCTATAAAAGAGGGGAGAAAGAACTAAAGGAAAGCTAAGTTTGGAAACTAAACATCATTGTTGACAAATGAAGAAGACGCATCAGCTGACAGGGTTAAATTCCTGACAACTTTTTCGCATTTGCCATATAATAATGTCTATTTGTAACATCAGACTGACCATTTGTTAAATTATACAGAAGCTGTCCAAAAGTGGTAAAGGCAAGTCTGGGCTGTCAGCGCTGAACCAGGAGGGTCAAATCAACGCTCACGTCTTTACAACCTTTTGGACTGCAGATAAAGTCAAGTCGACATATAAAAGCACATTTATTTATGCAAGATTTTACATCTACCAACTCAAAATAAACCTGCAGATAACCACCTTTTATAAGTTTTAATACAAAAACTGCAGGAACTGTGTAGATTTCTCTAGTGAAAATTCAAAGACGATGGCCTTGTGGTGAAATCCCCACAAACATTCATTGATTTTTCTTTAGACAACAAAGACTAAAAGGAAATTAATTAAGCTTAAAGCAAAACTATAGATTTAACGTTTGTGTTACTATATAAATAGTATCCAAAAACTAAATGTATCCTGTTCTTTAAGCACAAATAGAGTTCTATGGTCCTGACCCCACATTCAGGTGCTAAATTTTACTAACATTTTGTCAAAAACAAAAAGCACAAACTGTTTTTAGCTCTCAAAGAAAAACTCCAGCTGCTCAGTTACATAGATGAGCGGACTGATTATAAAATCACTTTTAAAGCACAAATGAGAAAAATGCTAAAATATAAAGTTTTGCTCTTCATGAGCTAAACATGTTTGCCTAAACCAGTGTGTTCAGTTCAATAAGCACAGGCTGTGTTCAGATCATTAACAGTTTTGACATGAATATTCAGGTGCTAAAAAAATGCATTTTTGTATGAATATTTGCATCAATCCACAGCACAAGCAAGCATTAACAACTGGCCCCTAACACCCATCATACGTGCACTGTACTGTTAACACTGATTTGATCAGTGCTTTAATATCAGCTCAGAAACCAATATTTATATTTGAGCTGCTGCCTTCTGATTCGTTTGGGCGTATAAAGTTTTGTTTAGATGAATTATTGAGGCAAGCAATTTCTTCAGTGCATCTCCTTTTCTCTTCTCTTCCTGGTCCAGAAACATAAATCTTACTGTTCAGATGCTCTATTAAAGATTTATCTGTTACTAATATTTAATATTTCAGATCAAACTCAGCAGTCTATTCGCTGTGGATCCTCTCTTTTTTCTCTTGTCAATTTGAGGAGAAAGTAAGTCGTTTTAAACACTCGCTGATGTTCAGATGAATAATTGAGTGAAAACGAGTTTTTTCCTTTTTCTCCTTCATGTCTCATCAATCGTCAGTGGCCTCGTTTCCACTGCGACTTAAAACAAACCTCAGGAGACAGAAAACTGAACGTCTGGCTGAAGATATTTAATTATTAGTAAAGAAAAAACTGCGCCGTGCTTGATTATATTTCAGCTTTAACCAGCTTTATAAAAAGCAGGTGACACTTTGATTCAGACTGAGGAGATCTCAGTTTCACATTCGGACAAGGAAAAAACGTATACTATATTATAAGATAATGATTATATAGATCCTTTGTCATGTTACATGCAGTTTGCAAGAAGATTTAAGAAATCAAATAGAAGTAATAGATCGTTACAAAATATTCATTTTGCTGTATCTATTACTTATTGGGTGTCAATTTACTGAAGACAGAAGTGACTTAATTTATCTTTCCTCCAACCTTGGCAATTTCAGCTGCACATTGCAGGGAAACAATCATTTTTAAAAGCACCACAATTTTGATTCATTTGTTTTATCCATCACTTTAAGTACATTTATTTAAAATCAGGGAACCAGACAAGCTAAATTTAATCACAAAATATTGACCCAGTATTGACTATTTGAGCTGCAAAGCTTAAAGAAACTGGCCAACATGTGTTCAAAACCCCTTAACACATTCAATATTTGACTTTTTATTCTCCACCACTGAAACCAGTTCAAGGCGCTGAGATTTAGATTTTTGATATACGAAATAGATTTTTTTGTGTGTTTGACACAGTATGAAGGGTTACTGATGAAGAGCCGTGCACACAAAAGAAAGTGAGAACAAGTACACTCAGAGAAAGGTCAGTGTGAACGGTGTGTAGGTGGATCTTAATCAAACACACAAGGTGACACATTGAGGAAGGGCTCACACATTCATCTCTCCAGAGACTACACTCCTTTCTCATCACCTCCATCACCCACATCTTCCTCATCAGAAAACCATTCAACAGGAGTTCATTTTCCAGGACCAAGAGATTTTTAACAATTTGAAGCACAAACTGAAGGCTGTTGCCTGTTCTGCCCCCTCCCCCTCGTCTTCCTCCCCTGCAGGGCTGAAACAATCTGCCGCGCATGAATAAAAATTAATTTTTCACCGTGATGAAAAGACACAGCATCTCGCCTCCTCGCCACCCGCGGGACAGCAGATAAAAGCTGTTTACTGTGAGGAGCTGATAGAGCAACAGAATGTGTCCTTTTTATGAAAAAAAAAACAACAAAACGAAGCTGAACAATTTCATCATTGTTTTTTGCCTGCGAGCGTGAAACATTAAAAACACAGAAGTGGTTTTTGCTTTCGTCTTCAGAGTGACAGCAGAGGAGAAAAGACAACATGAAGTGAACTCAGCTTGACTCTCAGCAGGGTTTTTATCTGAAGTGACACTTTTCTAAACCGAGACAGATGTCTTTGATGACGAGGTGCTGAAGTTTGACTGATCTGACTGAATCTGCATTTGTTTCAATCCAGTTAATGAAGCACATTTGTGGATTTGTGGGAACTTTTGCTTTTCTGAGGGAACACTGAGACTCCCTTACCCCACTTTTGTGCATTTTTGCCCAAAAAACTGCACTTTGCAGAAGAACCACTGAAGATACACAGATAATAGTAAATATAATTTGTATCTAAACAGAAAAGACATTTGAATCTCTCTAGAAGTGCTTGGATCGGTTTCTCTGAGGATTTATGGTCCACATTTAGAAAGAACAAGTGGGATTCTTCCCACATAAAGAATCTTTGTCGGCAGGGATTACAAATTTCTTCATTTTGAATTTGATTTCAGCTGAGTTTATCTTAGCTTTGGACACAATTCTCTAAACAGAAAATTATCTTTCTGAACCTCATTTTAGGTCAAAGGTCAGATACTGTTATAAGGGCAAACAATCAAAAAAAAAACATCAAAAAGACATCAGTTTGGAGGTTAAAGGTCAGACACACGAGCTGGATTATTGATACAGAGTGACCTGCAGAGACAGGGGAGGGAGAGATAAAAAGACAAGAAGAAAGCAGAGAGAGAGATAAGAAGACGAGTGTCAGACGTCATCATGGGCTGCAACATGTGTGTGGTCAAACGTCCAGAGGAGCAGTACAGGATCATGTTCCAGGTAGGAAATCAGAGCTCTGAGCTGTTGTGTTCAAGAAGGCTCAGATATCTGAGAACTGAGCAACCGGCTGTTTTAAAGCTTTAGAGTGATATATTTATAATTAATCAATTATTTTTGTCCGTGGAATATCAGAAACTGATCATTTTCATTATAATGTCCCGCGGCCCAAGCTAATGTCTTTAAATGTCTTTTTTTTGTCTGAGCAACAGTCCAAAACCCAGATATTTTTCTAACAGTACGACACAAGTAACGCAGCAAAACCTCACATTTGACAGGATGGAACCAGCAAATGTTGATTTTCTGATTATTCAATTATCAAAACAGTTGCTGATTAATCAACTAATTATGCAGCTCCAGATATAATTTTTTGGGGAAAATCAATAAGCAAACACAGAGCCACATTAACCCACTATGGGGCCCCGGGGCTGTGGGCCCCGCTTGATCCACCCCATTTCTCTCGCTGTCTCAGCACATTGCGTATGTATTCCATTGCAATTGCATTACAGTAAACCTGGAGTGTGCAGGCCCCCGGGGGATTGGCTTGGTTGGTTATTAGCCAAGGGGAAACCATGTGTGTGTGTGAGAGAGAGATTCTAGAGGAAACTATGGTGCCATTCATCACTGCAGGTTGGTCTAGTTACTCTCTGTAAAGGTCATTGTGTCATGAGGCTGAAAGTCATAGAAACCCTGCTCACACCCTCCTGCTTGTTCATGGAAAGCAGTGCAGGTCTGTGTGTGCGTGTGTGTACGGTACTGTGTATGGGCATGGATGCTCTTATGTGCAACGCTTTAGTCATTGTCAAATCAGTCTTCACGCAGAATACAGTATGTTTACATTTATTTTACAATGATTAATTCTGGCTTGCAACAAAACATTTTTCCAATTGCCAACACTGACCTTACCACTGTTGTTCAGTATCCAGCGAGTTATTCTCTGTGAAAGTTCCCAAGGTGAATTCACAGATCAAGTCGTTAGTGATAATTTTCAGCAATTAAAAAGTGAAATTATAGAATAGTGTCATGAAAATGAAAGAAGTTGTCTAGTATTTATGTGTTCAGCTGCAAGAAAAACAAACTATCCAGTTGATATCCAGTGACCAACAGGAAGCAAAGTGTAACATGATAGAGTACTTTTTGTTAATAGAGACAAAGATGTTGGTACTGTGAGGGAGAGAGAGTTAAAGAAGGGTGGGTGTACTAGTTTGTCAGTTAGATCAAAGTCAGACTGACATGCTAACAAGTCCCAGTGACCTACAAAATAACATACAAGCATTTTGTGCCCTGTAACTCCTATTAGCATGGAGTTTTTTAGTCCCTTACAAAACTGTTACAAATGGTTTGGTTCACGTGCAAAAATGACCTGGTTAAGGTTAGTAAAACATTGTGTTCTTAGTCAAAAGAAACCAAGACTGACTGTAAATGGGACACTAAGCCCAGTCTCCAATGCCAAATCACGTCAAGCCATCCACTGGGCTAAAGATCGGGCTACAAGACTCGGATTGTTCTATTTGGTGTTAGTCAAATCTAGCAAAAGTGGGCTCAACTAACATCTGACTAGGAACAAGAGTTCGCCTAACTCTGTTCAGCACAACACAACAACAGGCTTATTTAGGCTGCGATAGTTCCTTGAGTGGAAAATTGACCCAAAGAATTACATTTGTGGAAGATAAGGAAAGATAAGGAAACTTTGAAAATGTTAGCAAATGCTTTAATTCAGCCACACTCTGACCATGCCTGTGCTACATGGTACAGCAGCACCCCCAAGAGGATAAAAGTTCAACTTCAAAAAGCACGGAGTAAATTAGTCAGGTTGATCATAAACCTCAACAACAGGACCCACGCCGGCTCTTCTGAACTTAAGGATCTAAAATGGCTGACGAAACAGAGTGAGGCAATTGAAACTGAGATTAACACGAAAGATTTTGCATGTATTTTAAAGATTATTTTGAGTTTATTAGGAACTCTCATAGCTACTCAACTAGAGGCAGTGCCACCGACATAGCATCTTGTAGCTTTAAGAGCTGTTGTGGGCAAAACACCTTTTTGTACACGGCAGCATTGGGATGGAACAAACTCCCAGATGAAATAAAATGAATGCCAGTCAGATCGCTTTTTAATCGAGCATGTGGTGAATGGTTGTTTAATGCTAATTAGATTGAGTTTTTATGCAGTCTTAAGGAATTTTTTTTTTTTTTTTATTGTGGTGCATGTATTTGTGTTTCTTTTTATTTAATTTAATTGTATTAGGATGTGTTAAGTCTTTTAGTTGTATTTTGTAAGGGTTGATTGTACAAGGTACCTTTAGTCATCTGTAGCTTACCTTGCCATCTTTATCAGACTACAACGAGGACCACAATGGAAATAAGTTTGTAACTTTCTTGTGTTATACTCGACAGTTCTGATAAATCATTGTCACTGTGATGGATTTTTTTTCATGCATTTATTTGTGTTACTGTCCAATAAATCAAAAAATTCAAAGCACAAAAGAGAGAGAAAGAGAGATATATTAATGATATATATATTTCTTCTGTAGCCAGAAGTCAAGCTAATGTGTCAGCAAGTCCTCCAAACCAACCATAAAAAAACATAAAAGAACCCATATGAGGGTTTTTCAGATAGATAGATAGATAAGGTGGACTTATTGGAGTACTGTAGCAGTATATAATGTCCAGAAAGGAAAGAGTCCGATGTCCAATGGCAGGAGAATAAGGAGGCTTCTGACAAGTAGATTTTTATACATATATTTAACCATTTAGGCACAAAAGGTACTTGGTTAAGGATCATAGAAATGATTAAAATGTTTCCTACTAACAGTCAGTGGTCATCCATGGCTAATTCAAATGATTTGTTGTGCCCTTGGACCACCCCAGACTCCTGCCCATGTGGTTTCGTATGCCAATAACCAACAACCAATGGTGCTGGATTTCATTATAGACCACCATGGAGCTGTCCATGGTGCTGAACCCTCTGAAACAGTACTCTGACTACCAGACTCTTTGCCTCTATGCTCTTTACTGTAACATGTAGAGCTTTCCATGGTGCTGAACCCTTTGAAACAGTACTCTGACTACCAGACTCTTTGCCTCTATGCTCTTTACTGTAACATGTAGAGCTGTCCATGGTGCTGAACCCTTTGAAACAGTACTCTGACTACCAGACTCTTTGCCTCTATGCTCTTTACTGTAACATGCAGAGCTTTCCATGGTGCTGAACCCTTTGAAACAGTACTCTGACTACCAGACTCTTTGCCTCTATGCTCTTTACTGTAACATGTAGAGCTGTCCATGGTGCTGAACCCTTTGAAACAGTACTCTGACTACCAGACTCTTTGCCTCTATGCTCTTTACTGTAACATGTAGAGCTGTCCATGGTGCTGAACCCTTTGAAACAGTACTCTGACTACCAGACTCTTTGCCTCTATGCTCTTTACTGTAACATGCAGAGATGTCCATGGTGCTGAAC
>NC_060157.1:2863710-2868776 GCF_021292245.1 Micropterus dolomieu
TTTGAAACAGTACTCTGACTACCAGACTCTTTGCCTCTATGCTCTTTGCTGTAACATGCAGAGATGTCCATGGTGCTGAACCCTTTGAAACAGTACTCTGACTACCAGACTCTTTGCCTCTATGCTCTTTGCTGTAACATGCAGAGATGTCCATGGTGCTGAACCCTTTGAAACAGTACTCTGACTACCAGACTCTTTGCCTCTATGCTCTTTGCTGTAACATGCAGAGATGTCCATGGTGCTGAACCCTTTGAAACAGTACTCTGACTACCAGACTCTTTGCCTCTATGCTCTTTACTGTAACATGTAGAGCTTTCCATGGTGCTGAACCCTTTGAAACAGTACTCTGACTACCAGACTCTTTGCCTCTATGCTCTTTGCTGTAACATGCAGAGATGTCCATGGTGCTGAACCCTTTGAAACAGTACTCTGACTACCAGACTCTTTGCCTCTATGCTCTTTGCTGTAACATGCAGAGATGTCCATGGTGCTGAACCCTTTGAAACAGTACTCTGACTACCAGACTCTTTGCCTCTATGCTCTTTACTGTAACATGTAGAGCTTTCCATGGTGCTGAACCCTTTGAAACAGTACTCTGACTACCAGACTCTTTGCCTCTTTGCCTTTGAAACAGTACTCTGACTACCAGACTCTTTGCCTCTATGCTCTTTACTGTAACATGCAGAGATGTCCATGGTGCTGAACCCTCTGAAACAGTACTCTGACTACCAGACTCTTTGCCTCTATGCTCTTTGCTGTAACATGCAGAGATGTCCATGGTGCTGAACCCTTTGAAACAGTACTCTGACTACCAGACTCTTTGCCTCTATGCTCTTTGCTGTAACATGCAGAGATGTCCATGGTGCTGAACCCTTTGAAACAGTACTCTGACTACCAGACTCTTTGCCTCTATGCTCTTTACTGTAACATGTTGAGCTGTCCATGGTGCTGACTCCTGGTTTGAAACTGTGGAATCATTCCCAATCTCCACCCCAAAGCCTAAGCCCTGAACCCTCACCAACATAACTGACGTCACCTGGTGAGTGCTTAAGCTGTCTGCAAGGGCCCAAAATGATACTGCACCGCACTTTGCAACATATCACGTTACGTTACCTTTCCTACGCCAAAACAATTGGTGGTTTAAGACTCCTCACGGCCGAGGCAATGAAGGGACCAACTGTCTGATTTAAACATTTATAACTTGCAGAGTAAATTGATTATATAAAAATTACTGGTAATTTTCAAATAATCAATGTACTAATTTTTATCAAAGCAGCATCACACATTTACATGTAAACTTTTTTCTTGTAGTTGCTCCTTCCATGTTTGTTTACCTTTTTTTTAATTTATAACACCAGCTTTCCCAGGTAACCCAGTGTTTAATGTCCCAATGCTATGAACTGTAGGTAACTCCCTCAGGCAAAATCTGCAAAGATGCAGACTTATAAAGGGCTCAAAATGCCGTGCACTTGACGATTTGACAGTGGGAAAGCCCTAAGCCCTGACAGACTTACTGGGAACGCACCTCAGAGTCCATAACCAGTGAGTGTGGAGACTGGGATTTAGCCTCTGACGGTTCTTTACTGGAGAGCTGCTGCCCTCATACTTTCCCACTAAGCACCAGCTGTATAGTCTCTGCTTCAAATCTTATTTCAGCTCGGATCATTTTGGTTTGATGGATTAAGTTTTTACATTATTACTTACAAAAACATCAATAAATATCATAAACACACAATACACAACATTTATGTAGATCTTGTTTAAGCACTATTCCGACGGGAAAAGCTTCATCTGAGGAGGTTTTACATATAGTGTTGATAATATATCTTTATATGATATATTTAATGGTTTATGAATATATAAACAGTAAGCTTGTTAGGCGATTGTTGATCTGGATGTCCCTTAAATTCACTGAAGCTCAGCTCTTTCTGAGTGGATTAAGTCAATATATTATAATAACAAACTTTACATGCATTTTGTGGTTACTGCGACTGAGTTAGATTTTTCAAACATGCTAAAACTGCTCAGTGTGTCGAGAACAAAGTTAGAATTCAGAAAATGTGTCAAGAAGCATTGCAGGAATCCTCAAACTGCACATGTTTATGGAGGAGCTGCAGGCCCTCATACATAAAACACTCACTTTTATGTTCTTTTGACTCCATTGTATCTGTAAACTTTCCTCTTCTTTTACCTTCGTGCACCAAATGTTTTACATAAACACCCCAGCAAATAAAATCAAAAACACCCACCGAGTAGAGAAGCTATTGTCATATGGACTTTGTTATTTTGTTCCCTCTATTACATCACATTTGTGCCACGCTGCTTCCAAATGACCTAATTAATTCCCACACATTAATAGCATTATCACCTCCATCTCATTTGTCTCTCTGTTCAAGGGACAAGGACAAAAGAGTGTATGGACTGAATGTGAAAACTTAACACGATTAAGTTAAGACAATGATTAGAAGAAGAAATCTAAAGGAAATCCAAATAGTGATGGTAGTAGTCATGCTGACAATTACAAAAGGAATTAGTGATAGTAATACACCATAAGGAAATTAGTTTGTGAATGTGCGATTTTGGAGACATTCGAGTATGATCCTGAACAGAACCTGCTGAAAACATGGAGAGTGCTTCTGCCTCAGTAGTCTGCATGTTTCACTGATGTCTATTATTTATTTTATGAAATGTAATATGTCTTTTAGCCCTTATGTGCTCCTACAGCAACCTGAGCATGTGTTGGGTTTTGGGTACAGCTTGGTGGGACTTGTATTAAATGGTTTGATCGGGTCTGGCTTTGATTTAGAAGGTAATTATTTGGTTAGGGGGGAGCTTTGCGGATGTGGGTTTGCAACCTGGATCCGTGCAGGGCTCAGATTGGGAGATAAAAATTTTTTAGTGGCATACATATTATTGTGTGTGTAGCTACTTGGATTCTGATGCTGGTTGTTGTACCCCCCCCCCCCCCCGTTTATATACTGTATTGACTTCATGTTACAGAACATGTCTGCGGGTGTAGAGCTGATTTGTAAAAGGCCCACAAACACACACATTCACACCTGCTCCTCTGAGGTTTTGGTTTCCACATTATCTCCTGATTGTTAGCCATCATTACCATCTTCACTAGGTCACCTCTAGAGAAAAACACACACACCTGGGAAACACATTCATTATATAGCTGTTGTGTCCTGATTGAGTGGAGCTTACAGGGAGTTACAAGGATCCCTGCAACCCCCAACACACACGCACGCACGCACGCACGCACGCACCCACAAATTATTTATGGATACTTATTTGAATCTCCAAAATTTGATTAAAACTAACAGTCATTTTTTTTAGTTTTCCTGTTTCCAGTTGATGTTCTCCCAAAAAGATGCTAAAATTGATCATCTCTTTGTAGTAAACGTGTAAATCTTTCTAGGAAACTAAACATGATTTTTGCCAACAATGTAAGTACATTTTTTATAATCTTTGTTCATATTTTTTCCAGTACAGTTGCAATGATGGACAGAAAATGTCAGTAACTAGGGACTTCAGCTTGGCAAGCTGGAAGAACTCCAAACTTTTTATCTTTTATTTTACGAATGCAACATTTTGCATGAATTGTTGTACAAAAATAAACTGCCCTGGGTGTGTTGATAGACTCTCAGATACACAGTGATGCAGCTGAAGGTCATTTGCACTATTGCTTAGTTTCATTTCCCCCATGTTTCAATCTCTCATTCTTACATACTCTCATATGTACTCCCTGCCACACACACACACACACACACACACACACAGATGGCATCCTCTCCCCTAGCAACAGTTACACAGTTATCGCCTCAGTATGTCAAACTGTCTCAACACACACACACACACACACACACACACACACACACACACACACACACAATGCCCCCTGTCACCTTGGCTACGTATCAGAGGTTGTGTGCTTGTGTGTGGCTGTGTTTGTGTGTGTGTGTGATTGCTTATCATCTCCTCTTCAAATCTCATGAGGTCATCAGAATCCATTACAGACCTCATTAATCACATGCACACACACACACACACACACACACACGCGCACACAGTCTGAACGTGGGGCTAATTTTAGATGGCGGTATTGCATACAGTTTACAAAATCAATGGAGAGACGTGATTGGATGCAAATGTGTTGTGTTTGTGGGTTTGCTCAAGGTGCTGGAAACTGAGGTTTCTTAATAAATGTGTTAACGTCAGTAAAAGAAGTCACACTTATCCCAAAGATGTTTGACTCGTGAATGTACAGAGACAAGAAAGAAACCAAGAAATAGAGTGACCACACGAACACACACTCACAGACACACTCTACAAAACAGTGGAGGTTGCAGCTGCAACTAATATCTGTATCTCGATTTAAAAACTACAATTCTAAGCAGTGCAAGTGTTTTTTGTATGATGGTTCAGGCGCTGAGGTCTGAAAGATCAGGACTAGAGAGGCAGAAATAAAATCATACTGTTTAAATTTGTAATAAACACAAGTGTGATTTCAGTGTGTGTGTAATACGGCTATTTATAAGACAAAGTTAGATAACAGTGACGGTACAGATTACAGTGAGGTATGTTTTCCTTCTGTAAGTGGAAGTCATTTCCTCATAAATGCCTCGTTTTTTTTCAGTACGTGCTACGAGCCTGCAGCCTCTGGTTTGTCGCGCGCTGCCTCGGAGCATTTGAACGCCTCTCTGGTGGCTTCAGTCTCCGTCTGTCTGAGCGAAGCTAAACGACTGCTGCGAAGCAAAGAACATATGAAGTGTAAATCAAACGTCAGGAATCAAACCGGGTGAATCAAAGAGAGGTGTGTGTGTGTGTGTGTGTGTGTGTGTGTGTGTGTGTGTGTGTGTGTCCCTCAGGGCTCACTGAAGCTCTACAGTAGAGGGGTGTGTGTGTGTGTGTGTGTGTGTGTGTTGAAGCAGACAGGTGTAGAGTTTATTTCATTTGAGTTCCTCGCTCTCACACATGGACACAATACACATCCCACACACTTTGTCCAACTACACACAAGAGCACACTCACACTGAATGAATTGCACACTTCCCTCTTTCTTC
>NC_060157.1:2868796-2891454 GCF_021292245.1 Micropterus dolomieu
TGAAGCTCTACAGTAGAGGGGTGTGTGTGTGTGTGTGTGTGTCCCTCAGGGCTCACTGAAGCTCTACAGTAGAGGGGTGTGTGTGTGTGTGTGTGTGTCCCTCAGGGCTCACTGAAGCTCTACAGTAGAGGGGTGTGTGTGTGTGTGTGTGTGTGTGTGTGTGTGTGTGTCCCTCAGGGCTCACTGAAGCGCTACAGTAGAGGGGTGTGTGTGTGTGTGTGTGTGTGTGTTGAAGCAGACAGGTGTAGAGTTTATTTCATTTGAGTTCCTCGCTCCCACACATGGACACAATACACATCCCACACACTTTGTCCAACTACACACAAGAGCACACTCACACTGAATGAATTGCACACTTCCCTCTTTCTTCTACTGTTTCCTTTCTTCTCCTGTCTCTCTGTGAATTTATCCTTCTGTCTTTCCTTTTTCTCTTTCTTCATCACTCTCCCCATTCATTTTCTTCGCTCCAGTCTTGCTCTCTTCATAGCTTTCATTTCTTTTTCATGGATTTTTTTCTACCTCCACCACTTCCACTCAATTCTTGCCCTCCCCTCCCCCCCTCCATTCTTCTTTTCACATGGTCTACACTTCTTATTATTAATGCCATCTTTCAGTTACCTTCTCTCCCCTTTCACCGGTGTTGATATTTGTCATTTTTACATCCCCAGAGTTTCTCACACTTTTTGTTCTGCTGCTATAATAACTGTATTTTAAATTGCAAACCCTTTGCTCTGCAGACACAAGACACTTTACTGTCTACCTGATTCAATTTATTTTATGCAACTTCCTTGTTTTTATTTGTTATTATTTGTGTAGGCACAGCAGGGTGTATTTGTGATCTCTGTATTTTAATTTAATTTTACCCCCCCCCCCCCCCCATGCTTCATTTTGTTCTAGATGTATCCACAGGCGATGTTCTGCCAATGTTCTGTCAGACTGAATGCATTTTACTGACTGTGAGAGCAGAACGTAGAGGTGAACTGCAGTCAGACTTCAGCCTGTGTGAATGTTATTCTGTGACAAAACACTAGATTGAGAACTGAACATTAACAAATAGCTTTTGTGCAACCTCCACCCCAGTCCATTAAAACTGGTAATTCATGTTAGCTTAGATGCTCAACATGTATGTTTTATCTGTCTTTTTAAGAACCTCCTTACTCTCATTCTTATTTTTCTTTCACCTCTAACCCATCCTCTCTCTCTTATTTACCCTCATCCTCCTTAACTCCTCTCTTTCATCTCATTCCATTCTTTCCATTTCCACCCATCAATCTGCCTCTCACCCTCATCTTCTCCTCTAAATATACACATATTTATCTCCCCTTTCCCTCTTTCTCAATCTTGTTTCTCCTTTCCTTCCCTCCCCTGTAGTACCTCCCCACCCCCTCCCTCCATCTCAGTCACCTCCTCTCGTCGCTGTGCTGTCAGATTTGTCTCAATGGGATGCTGTTGCCGCAGTAACCGGGGTCATTAGGAGGAGCTGTATTTATGCTTTCTCATACTGGAGCTGGCAGATCTGCTATAATGAGCACACACACACCCACACAGACAGAAAACCCCACCAGCTGCTTCTGCAAACGACTTTACTTTGTCACTGGCATCATTACAGGGAGAGGGCGAGAGACAGAAGACATGCAGGAGAGAAATAAAGATGAAGGAGACATGCAGACATTTGTGTCATTAAGTAAAAAAGTTCTAAAGAACTGAGGTTTAATTCAGCGGTCAAAAACATTTAGAGTCAAAACTAAACGGCTAAAACTAGAGCTGTTACATACATTCATATAAAACAAATATAGCGAATATAAAACAGTGGATTATCAGACTAGGGTTTTCCAGATACTGTTAACATTTTGAAATATTATACTAATAGTTATTCACTTAGTTTCCAAGAATGAGAGAGAGAAAATGAGAGCATGAAGACTGGGTGCCGGGGGAACAGCTAGCCTGGCTCTAAAGCTCACAAATGAACTTGGATCTTGTTCATTTCATCCATACACAAACAGACAACAACACTCTATGGTTTTAGGAGAATTTATGTGCTGGAACAGTCGGTGCTCTGTGTGCAGAATCCAGAAGTCTTGCCTGTCACGGTGAGGTGCTCAGGTTTGGTACCATCTGTAGAAAACTGAAAGCACTGCTCACCCAGTGCATCTGACAACCATCTTCCACAGCAAATACTCAACTCTGTTGTTATCCTGTGTATGTGTGTGCACATTTATGTCTGTATGCTTAAGGACCTGGTGTGGTTGCAATCTTTTGAAAAAACTATTTTATTGACTGAGCCCATGGTAAAGCTCGGACGTTTGTCTTTTCAGCAGTCATTTTATGATATGCATTACAACGCAGCAAAAGGCATTTCCGGCGGTCAGCTAGGCTAAAAGTAAGGCTTACGTAGACTGTTGCAGGCCACATTAGGCCTTTGTCGTGACTCAGAAACTGACATCCATAGAAAAGTTTGGTCTCTTCTTGAACCAGAGCATCTGCAGATTGCCGATTTCTTTGATCCACTAAAGTTATGCACGATACAAGATGAATAAATCACTGTTTGTGTGATCTTCGCCTCCATCTTGACTGTAAGGGAGCTAGGTGGGACAATTGAGTGACATTCAACTCTTCTTAGTTTGGGAGCAGGGGGGGGGGGTATTGAGAGGTTTAATTTTGTGTGATGTGTTACAACAAAACGTACTAAATAAACAACGTTTAAATTCAGAAGTCTGGACTTATCGTCAAATTTATAGTTTTCTTATTAAGTTTTAGACAGTTAGGCGAATCCAGGGTTACACCATTCTATCCATCTTAAAGAGAACTGAGACCAAACTGTGCATAAACTATACTCCTGCACTTCCTGTTCCCCACCCATATGTCCCAGACACACCTGGCAGAGATCTGGACTGTTTTGAGTGCACACTGTAGTAGTTCAAACCATAGACTGTGTATATCAAGTGGACTTAGTCATGGTGACGTCACCCGTTGGTTTGTGCACTGTAGTTTTGAAGCCTCGAGTTTGGCCGATAGGACGCCGCCATGTTGAGTTTTTGCAACCAGCGGCACCGGACCTGACCATATTTGGACGAGACGGTGGAGCTAACGGCCATTTTGTGGAGCTAGCTAGCTTGCTTAGCTAGGTGCATCTGTAATTCAGGTTAACTGTTATTTTAACAGGGCTGATAATTTTGTCTAGCGAACAACAGGCTTAAAACTAAATGTACTCACCAGAGAAAGTGAACAGCCGACTCCTAATGAGCTTTTTCAATAGCGCTGGTTAAATTTACACAGTGCGGTAACGACATATCAATCATAGATAATCTAAAGCCTCCCCTGCTTTCTGATCTCTGTTCCTCTAAACGGGACCATAATTTACTAAATGAACATCATGCTGTGTTGAAGAAGACTTGAAACTAGCGACTGAGACCATAAACTCATCAGGAAAGTGTTTACTGAGGGAATAAATCAGCTGAGAAGTAACAACATTTTATTTCTAATGAGGCCGGACTTCTTTTTGCAACCAGAAGAGTCGCCCCCTGCTGGCCGTTCAAAAGAATGCAGGTTTAAGGGACTTTACTTATTACACTTTACTTTACACATTAGATTCATGTCTCAGACCGGAAGCTTCCAGCTTGGTTCAAACACATCCCCCAAAAAATACAAAATGAACTCTGGAGCCAGACTGCAGTATCAGTTTCCCCTGCTTCCAGCTAAGCTAGGCAAATCATGTCCCAACCCCAGCTCCGTACTTCCACTACTCTCTGAGTCTCTGAGTTTGTCTTTGCCTCTGTTGATTAGTGCTGCTCTTGGTGGGAACTGTTGAGTTTCTGTAAATAATGTACGGTCTAGACCTGCTCTTTTATGAAAAGCGCTCTGAGATAACTGTTGTTGTGATTTGGCGCTATATAAATTAAATTGAATTGAAATATGACCATTTCCCAAAATGCTGAACTAATTATTTGAGCCGCCCAGTGCAACAGATTTCAACAAAAATCTAATTAAAGGGGCTATTTGTAAATAAATTTTTAAATGAAATTAATCAAATTTTCATTGCCTTATTGTCAATGGGCTCAAAACTCACTCAGTAATGAAGCACACGCCTGTTTTCTCCGGTGCTCGCATCAGCCACTATTCTGCTTTTTATGTGAGGTCTCCGGGTCGGATTAAGCCCTCTGCGTGCTCCCGAGCCTCTCTCGTACTACAGCGACAACACGGCAGCTAACGACATGCAGTCCACTAACACCATAAAACCACCGGCTCACAGCAAAACACAGGCTCCACGTAAGGATCCAAAACAACAATAAAGGTTTATGTGCTGAAGCCCAAACGGGTTCAGATGTCTAACTGTTATAAAGTGTGACACAGTCTGGTTATAATATCCACTCCAGCTCACTAACCGTTTTATTATCATCATCATCATCCGGTACATGAAGCTGTGCTGACATTAGTGAGCCTCCGGTGAAAGATACACACATAGTAAAGCTGGTTACTGAAAAGCAGCAGGCGAGCTAGCATGTCAGGCTAAATGCAGTAAAAGTACCGTGATCATGTAACGAGCATGGATTAGTTCAACCTGCAGTTGATAAAACTATTACTGTAACGTTGCAGTGGGAGTTTACCTGAGTTTCCAGCTCTGTCTGTTCTCCCTGCCTGTTTATAGCCGCTGTCACTCTGCCTTTTTAAGGGAGGATTGTGCCGTTTCTGCGTTTATTGTGGTATTTCTGTATGAAAGTGGTTGTGTTTCAGAATATGCTCGCTCACGAGTTCAAGCGAGCACGCGTACGAGCACACACCTGGTTGCAATCTTGGAACTGAACCGCTAGTGGCCGCTGGAAACTACATAATGCCCCTTTAAAACCTAAAACATGTGCAAGTTGGATTTGGGTGCAAAAAAAACCTTTACCACGGCAATAATTACATTTTATATTTTTAACTTGACATCTCGGTCATACCTTTGTGTCAGTATTAGCATGGAGAGTTACAACACGCGCCTTTCAGTCCACATTAAACTGAACTGTGTTGGAACAGAGACAGATACGAGATCTAACGCTCCACAGCTCAGAGCCACAAAGAGTAAAAGCATGATTGACAGACAAATAGAGAGACAACACAGGAGAAAAGAATAAATACACATTACAGCGGCTCGTCTGCATGTTCGTCTTTTACTCGTGTTATCTCAAAGTCATGAAAACTACATTAGTCTTAATGAGCGGTCGGCTCATTAGACAGCAGAGAGAAGCTCTGGAGACAGAATTGGCTCGTTTAAATTCAGCTTTGGCTCTTTGCTTAACACCAGGTGGTACATGTTGCTACAAATCCCATGCTACACTGCTGCTGCACCCACAGCAGGAAGATACTGAAGTCGGGTCCATAGAAGACAGAGGGCTGAGAGCAGCTGCAGCAGCTGGATGGCAAAATGTAAGAGGAGATGTCAGCCACTTTTTAGGATGAAAAAGCACTGAATGCTTTACTTGATTACTTGATCAACAAAACATGAATCAAAAATAATTATGCTTGTGTTTTAATTGATTGTCATTCATCGAGCCAAAATGCTTTAAATCCAGCTTCTCAAATGTTTTGTATCAGAGTAAATCCAGTATCTTTTTCTTTGAGTTTTGAACCGTTTGTCAGACAAAACAAAACATTTTAACAGACTTCATCCTGGGAAACCTTGACATATTTTTGATTAATCAAAAAAGTAATCAGCAGGTAAAATGATGTTGCAGCCCCAATTATGTTTTCCCTAATACAAAAGGTAACAGTGACCTAAATCATTTCAGCTGTTTACACTGATGTTTTGCCAGCTTTTTACATGGATTACTAAAAATGTCTGGATTTTGAGGTATACTGTATACTTCTAGTTTACTATATTTCAGAGGGCGATACTGCACATTTCACTTCACAACTTTTAATTGATGGCTATAATTACAAGATATTTAGTAGTATAATAGCAAGGCTTACTTAATTTTTTTTACATAGAAACTTATGAATTTTTTATAGATTAAACTGAAAGTAGAAAGTACTCAAAATTAGCTCCACTTTGACTGGCTACATTAAAATGCTGTTCACACATCTAGGCATCCGTAATTATTACATAATTGTTTTAACACCACACAGGTCATTTTTCTACATAATTTTATTTTCATAATGTTACACACATTTTACTACGCTACTTTTACTTAAACCAATCTTCCACCATTGGATGCTGGTAAAATTGGCCTAAAAAAGGAATATTATAATTTGCTTTCAAATGGCAGCATTTACAATCCAGTAATGCTAATCCATTATTTGATAGGACTGTAATTGTCACCCCTTTCTCCAGCTGAACCTCAGCCCCAAACTGAGTGTTTACTGTAATAGTATTCACATATTTTGCTTTTCATACACAGACGTTTCACCTATTCACCAAGTTTACAGCCAGACAAGGAACCCGGTTGTTGAAAGAAGTCAGGTTGAAGCAGGAAATCGTTAAATTCATCTCTATTAGTGATCCAGTTTTTCTCTTTTGGTAAGAGCATTTGGACTGAAGAAGCAGTGAGGAAAGAGTCTGTCGAGGAAAGAACAGGTTTTTTACCACCTCATAAGTGTGAAAGGTGTCACTCACCAAAGGAGTTTGCTGGGCGGCTCCAGACCCCCACAGCCCTGCACAGGGTGAGCGGGTACATTATCTGTAGGTGGTTGGATGGATGTTTTAATAACATATATTCACCATCATCTCACCACACCACTTTCCCTGTCTGTCTTTCTGATATATTTACAGTATATATAGTAGGAAATGCTGTATAGTAGGTAATGTGTCCACAACACGATCCCCAACTAAACATTTGCATAGGAATGAGTGTTCAAGAGACGCCGTCAGACTCCATTATCTGTAATGGCAGTTCAGATCAGCAGACAACCCCAGGAGGGGAATAATGGCACGGATCAGTGTTGTGTTTGCTGTGCAGTTATGAATCTTAAACACACAAGCTGGAGGTAATCAGTGTGGTAGTATTCTTATTTTCTCAAGCAGTTAAACTTGGAGATGCAGTCATATACAGAGCATGGAAACATATCCAGCACAATAAATGGAATATGCCCTTGCATATAGATACTGTTTGGAACATTTTAGTATCACTATGATATGAACTGTGCAGGATTCAATGAAAACGGATTTAATGTTATTTTACGGGGTTTTAAAAACATTTTCTCAACCTCTGCAGGAAAATTGTCTATGTCTAGAAAACACTTCATGTGCTCCACGTACATGTGCTCGCAGGTTGAAACACGACTGTAAGTGCTTCCCATGAGCAAGGCACTGTGTGGCTGTATCCAGGTAAAGTAAATAAAATAAATAATTCTTACTGTGAATCTTAAAACCCATTATGGCAGTGATACATGTTTATGTGAAGGCAGTTTTAGAGCGAGCTCCGTGGATTTACATAATAGGCACATAACTCATGGAATAAATGTGTTCTGTAATGTGTGTCAGTGTGTGACAGTGCCCATCTCATCTAGCTGAAAGCTAATAATATGCAATTTAAATAATTTATGTGTTCATATTTACTTGCTTTGTTTTCTTTTTCAAAATAATGAAATGGTAATCATTTGCGTGATGTGCGGGATTCGTTTCTGAATGTGCAGAGCCAAATCTGAAAATTAGCAGCAGGCTTTTCTCACATGTGGCCATTTTGACACAAAAGGCACAGGTGTGATTAATAACATTAGAGGATCAATTCACCCAACTCTATTTAACACTAATTTAACACTTCCTCCCAGTGGTGTATATGCATGCAAATACTAAGGTTATAAATAATATAGGTTTTAAAATGTCTCTGAGGTTTCTCTTATTCCCACGTACTTGGATGGCAGCAGTACATTAGAGGCAGGTATTTCAAAACCCAGCCAGCAGCCACTGTTGTTTGACGATTAAAAATGCCTGCTGTGGCAAGGGTCTCAGTTTACAATTCGTGCATTTACATGCACTTAAGTAATCAGGTTGTAGTCTGCATTCTTTAATATGCTGATCTCTTAAATGTCACGTAAACAAGAAACCTGGTTTCGGTAATTGGGGTAAGGGATTTGAGAAACATGATTTCTCCAGCTAGATTTCTACTGGACACATACATGTAACCGGGTTTCTAATGGGCTCTTACATGTGAGCGTGTACGTGACTCACAGGACTTCAGAAAGGAAATGTTTAGCTGTGACACACAGAGCAGCAGTGTGAAAGGAATCATTACACAATGCAATGCTCGCTCGTGATCAAATGATTCCATCCAAGGTCAGACTCAAACTGAAACAAAGTAGCCTCTTGAAAGTCTAAACAAGTCAATTTCCACTGCTGAACATTTGATAATAACATTAATATGTTAAATTTTCAGCACATTTCATTATGGTTGGTTAGTCCAGTGCACCGGATTTCTTATGTGCCTCTTAGCTCAGTCAACTGTGATGCAACTCACCATAGGCGTCGCTAGACCCTTTTTACTGAGGCACGTGCCCCTGTAAAATGATTTAGATCTCTTGGCGTCGTTTTTTGGACGTGTAGGGCTCCATAGTCAAGTTAGCAACAATAACGTTACATCTGCAGCGTCCAGTCAAGTTAGCAATAATAAATACGAAATGTCCGGTTACAGTTTCAAAATAAAACTACGTAACAGTTTTCGTCTGAAGCTGCAAACAGCCATGGGTAAAACCCGCTTGCGCGTGAACATGCGTTCATATGTGCGTGCATGAAATGAAACTTTGTGCAATCCAGCAGCAACATGTGGGACTAGTCGAGACGATCCACTGCTGTGATGGCACTGCTCATCGGCATACATCATTTACCTGATGCTTTTATCCAAAGCGAATTGTAAGGGCATGCGTCTTATCCATTGCGCCATCACACCCCCTTACAACACTGGACTAATGCAAGATGGGAAGTAGTGGATTCACATTGATTATTGACTATTAAAATGTTGATCAGCTGGGCAGACAGGACAATATGGATGCACATCTGTCAGTAAATAATAAGCATCATGTATTCAGTCATGTTATAGCATAAATTGTATTTTCCCTTTGAGAATGTACTAAAGGAAACCTGTGGGAGCCAGTTTGAATGGACCTGATGCAGCTATGATATGATTAATATCTGGCAAGCATTGTTATATATAATTTAAAGTTGTGAGTAGAGGAGATGCTGAATCTTAAGCCAGTTATGTGATATCAGGTGTGACTGTGCAGCATTGGCCTTTTTTATACATGGCTCACGAGTCAGGTAGGAGGGCCCCATAGCAGAATTTTGCTTAGAGCCCCAGTGAGGACAGGACTGGCTGTGGTGGTAACATAAGTATGTGTGCCAATGCTCCGGTCAAAGCCCTTTATGGCATTGCTAGACGGCCAGTAATGGGTTAAGCAAAGGAAGCTAGTAAAGCACATTGTGACACATTTGCTGTCGGAAAATTATATGGGTGATGGGGGGGCCTGTGCCCCAGTAGAGCTTTATGTTTAGCAACGCCCCTGCCACTTACTCTTCCCACCTCATCTCCACTCGCTTTCCCCATTTAGATTTTCAGACTCCAAATTTCAGGCATGAATGAAGCCCCTTCCACGTGATGGTCTCATAGCACAGAAGAATAAAGATTTAGAGGTCAGGGTGCTTCACGGATTTATAAAGTGTTGCTTGTGACCAGAGTTTGCAACCTGTTAATGTTGATTTATTTTAATCCTCAGGAGAAAATGAACTACAGTCTTAACCATCAGCATCAAACAAGGCTCTCATGAGGACACAGACAAACAGACTGATTTACTGTATCAAATGTGTTCATGTAGGAGGAAATGCAGTGGATTATGGTTGCTCTGACAGAAGCATCATTGAAATGCCTGGAAGGTAAAATGTAAATATGTTTGGATTACGAATCATAATTAAGAGTTTTGAGGAAACTCTTTTTTAGGTTTCCAGGAGGCTGGAGCTCTGAGGAGATCCTAAAAGACAACAGATGTGTGTTTTCTTTGTGAGAGCAGGCGAGTGTGTGCTGAGGTGTGTAGGGTTTTCTTGCTTCTCTTCAAAGTTATGTATTTGTTTGCGTGTCTGTAATGTTTGATGACACTGCAGATGCGAACACGCTCATTTGAATTCTTCAGAGGTGTTTCTGTGTGCTTCCTCTTCATTTGTGGTGACTGCGAGTCGTTTGTCAGATGAAAAACTTTCAACTGCATTTTTAGAGACTAAGAAAAATTGCCTTGTTTATATAGAGTTCTTATCCAGAGGATTTGTGAGATGGTTGATTATAGTAATTTGAGCCCCATGACTAACCAATTTGGCCTGAGAGCATTGGGACAGTTTCAGATGACAGAATCAGCTGGCATTTAGTGATTCTCATTGTCACTCTCCTGTACCAGTTACCTGTATTGCATTGAGAGTATTTTATGTTGGAACACCTACGTAGCTGAATGGTTCCAGTGCATTTCATCGCTGGTTTTACTCCAGCTTGTGATGCCCCCTGGCTCGCTCATTTTCTGTCTGCCTCTTCACTCTCTCTGTCTAATAATGCAAAAAAAAGAGAGAATAGAATTTATTTAGTCTAAAGCAACACTGTGTAGTCATTTTATCTTTAAATAACAGCTCGTCACGTACTAAGCAATAAGAAAAAGCTAGCTTGGTATTCTCAGTATGGATATCATTTGACAGAGGCTTAATAGAATAGACTGAAGATGATGTTATCAGAGGGAGCGAGGAAGAGAAAAAGAGTGACCTAGCAAGAGACCAGACAAGAGTAAACATTGGACTGGTTTTTACTCGTTGGCGTAAGTTGAAAGAGCTGAAAGGATGCAGAACAGATGGCGAGCTGGCCTGTTGGACTAGTCAGTAATAACTTGCTGGTGTGCCGTTTCTTGTGTTGTTGCACTTGCTTCATGTTTGGCTGTATTAGCAAAGCGGTCGACTTGCTAGTTGTTGAATACAGGTAATGTAATCATAACAAATGCACATGTACAGCTGTCCTCCTTTAGGACAGCTGTGAATAACTCTGTACACTGTCAAGCTGTAGGGGAACCAATTAAACAAAACACCAAATCTTACATAAGTTTATTTTTCAAGACTCGAGTCAGGATCGTTGCACGTGTCAGGTTTCAGGTCAGAGCCATTTATTTATATACGTGCTGAAATGTGCCAAATGTGTAGAAATGGTGGATCAGCTGATTGCATTTTGACATTCATGTTTCTGGTGTTCTTGCTGGATTTGTTAGGTGTTGTCCTCTATTTCTGTAGTTTTAATATGTGCGTCTAAATAATAATCTGTTTCTGTCAACAATTTGAACCATCACAAACCACTACCCCCACATACATTTCCATTTGGTCCCTTTTCTGGAGCTTTTCAATCACCTCATCTTCATTGGCAGCAGCGTATCAGTGTCAAGGCATATTCAAAAGCAACTCAGCCAGTCTTTCTCACACCTTCTTTTTTTTGACATGTCAACTTTTTCAAAGACGTTTTGCAATGTTTAGCTTTTCTTTTCTCATACACAATTTGATATCATGACCGCAAGTGTTCTTTTTCTGTGCGAATGACGGTAGATGAGCAGATATAGTCTATCTTATGACACACACTGAATAAAGTCACTATTCCACAGGGGCTGCCTGGTCTTTGTAGTTTTCAGTAATCTTCCCGTCTGCACTCAGCCTCAGTCCTCAGCTTGACTTCTATTAGACTCTGAAAGGATTGATAGAGAGCGAGAGGTAAGTGCAAGAGACAAAAAAGGACTAAAAGTAGAAATCTCTTTCCATTTCTCTCCTCTTTCCTCCCACTTTCATCTTCCCTGGTGTTCACCCTCCCCCAGTTTTCCTCCCTTTTTTCCCCCATTTTCCCCAGATTCTCCCGACTGTCTCCTTTATCCCTGCCTGGATTCACCCTTTATCTCCTCTTTCCTCCTCCATTTCTCTCTCTGACCGCTCCCTGTCTCCTCCTTTAGCTCCCCCTCTCTCTGGTATGATTATAGCGTCTCTGCTATCCCCTCGGCATGCTGGGAATGAAAAATGGATCAATTGTCCCATGTCTTTCTCCACAGTGTGTACGTGTGTGTGCACGAGTGTGTTCATGCACTACAGGGAGTGGGTGGGTGAAAGAGATAAATGCTAGATGAGAGTGTGTTGATGTGAAACTATTTCTGTGTGTGTGTATGTTGATAGATGAGGGGAAATGTGTGTTGATGGAATCAGTAAATAGTTAATGAAGAGGGAGGAGGAACCCCAGGGGGCGATATTGATGGAGATGACGACATACTGAACACATGGCAACAACAATACAGGACAATAAAAATAATCACTATTACCTCCATATGTTCTTGTGCTGCAGTGATCGGAAGAGTTTAAAGCTGCGGCATGCGAGACGTTGTATTTAAAAGCCCAGCGGACCTCTAAGCTGAAGGCAAACCTTCTGTTTCAGTTTCTGTCCTTGTCAATATTTTCACTTTAATTAGTCCTGCTGCCTGTTTACATGTCATGGCTCATGCTAAGCTAGCAGAGGGGCTCCGATATATTGGTGTGACCAACACATTCTCACTCCTGACTTGACACACTGACGCTTGGTCAAGGCCCTTTGGCGTTGCTTTTCAATGCCCTGGGTACCCTTTTAGCATAATTTTTAGACGTTTAGAGCTCCGCGGTGAAGTTAGCAATGCTTAGCAACAATAAATATGCAACGTCCGGTTACACTTTAGCCATTCTGAAACGGTACATTATTGAAAGTTGTGATAGCTGCATTTTGGTTGGGTTTAGGCAACAAAAAGTACTTGTTTAGGGAAAACATCATGGTTTGAGTTAAAATAACTACGCAAGTCAGTTAGCACGTAGGTTAACTAACGTCACTTGCCTAACTTACACAATCTACGTATCTTGCGTTACTTAAATAAAAATATTTAAGGTGCACTTATTTTTTCACACCGGACACGGAAACCGGTCTCCTGCTTTTTGGCCCTCCATCCACCCCAACCTCCTACTTACTCAGTCTTTTCTGTCAAATACATTACCTTTACTGTCAAAAACTGATGCTACAGGGCTTTCCCCACTGTGTTGAACTATGACGCTATAAGGATCCCCAGTGCGTCACAAACTGACGCCGATGGGTGTTGACCATTCGTCGGTATGTGACAAGTCGGAGAGTTAGAATGGGTTCGTGCAACACACTTAGGCTAAATGTTACTATTTAAAAACAGAGTTTTAAAATGAAAACAATATCCGGCCACAGCAGTGTTTTCGCTGTGTTTCAGAACTGATCTCCGTTCACGTACACTGGGCATGCGCCTGTTGGTGTAAACAGGAAGCTGATTGTTTCCTCCGCAGTTGCATAAAATTTGGCAAAAGAAGAAAGTAATGCGACAGATGAAAAACCACACCAGAGATGTCTTTTGCATGGACTTTTACTGAAAGTAACACGGGAGTCCAAAGCAGCTGTGGCAGCGGGAAACAGACTGGGTGTCCATAAAGTAAAGATGGTGACATGCACAGTACAATTGAATAAGTGTTACTTGCACAGTACAAAAGATTTGAATAAAAATACCAAAACAAAACTCTGTCTGTAGCATTGGGTTTTTGCTTTGCATGACTGATAAGACCCAATCAGGAGGCCAAGCGTCTGCGTCATCGTTTTTAAAGTCTCCCGTTCATGTAACTGTAAGAATGTTAACCTGCTTATCTGCTAAATAGTCAAGTATTTATGGGAATCACTGTCCTATTATACGATTCTGCACAAGTTACATCCAACAATATTTCAATGCAAGAAGTAGTGTGTACTTTATGTAGCTAGGTGAAAAAGCAACTGTGGAGGTATTTGACTTTCATGCAGAAGTTTCACGTTATGTCAAAAACCAGTAATCAATTTTATTTAAAACATCTTTCATTAACCTGAACCATGCCTTAGAAAAATAAACTTTTATTATATATGATATTTTATACTTTGGCACAGCAGTGCTTTGAAGTAAATGCATGAGAACATCTTGATATTTAGCAGGTATAATGTTTACCAGGGTCTCCTTTTTAGCTTAGCATGTTAGCATTTACTAATCAACACTAAACACAAAATACAGCAGAGGCTGGTGGAGATGTAATCAGTTTTCAAGATATTTGGTCATAAACAAAGTATTGCAAATTTATATTGACCTCATGATGGTACCAGAGAAATGTTGAGAGATCAGCAAAGTAATTTCAGTTTAGCCAGACAGCGGATCTACACTAGCAGTAAGGGATTCATTGTTTGGGAACGACGGATGTCTGTAGAGAATATCATGGCAATCTATCCAATAGTAGTTGGGATATTTCAGTTTTGACCAAGCGCCGCTTGAGTGGTTCGGAATAGCTAAAATAATTGGATACCAGCACTTTGGCCCGTAATAGGCTGGTAATAAAGAAAATGTTTACTGTTTCATTAACATGTTTGATTTCTTTCAATTCTCCCCTGAGACACTGAAGCTGCCGGATCTATGGATTAGAAGACAAACCACATGCATTATTAGTCAATACTGACTGAAGTATTTTGGAACATAATGAAGGCACAGAATGCCAACACTGCCTGCTAACAATCAATATCCCACCAGTAATAAAGTCTCAGTTCAAGCTAACACCATTTTTAAAGTAAATCGCTGACTAGCCTCTTGATACTACATAACATCAAATGAAGAACTGATGAGTGCTTCTGTGGTCACTACCTGTTGACAATGATCAATAATCCATTTTAACTGGGATAAAACACAACAGGCTTCTAATTGAGATTTGTTCCGTCCAGCCAAACACAAAGATCCGTTAGATGAAACAAGATCTTGTATAGAAGACAACAAAAGAGTGCAGTCAGCTCTTTTCTCCCGTTCCGTTATTAATTTCACACTTCAGCTGTGTTTTCTGTCGGGCTAATGTGGCTGAGGCCCAGTCAGCCCCTATAACCACACATACACACCAGTATAATGAGGAGGAGCGCAGCAGGCAGCCGGAGAATGTTGTAATTATCATGCCCAGGAATAATCACACATTCACAGTCAACTGCCAAATCCACACAGACAAACAAAAAGCAATAATACTGGGGTACTGAATATTCAAATCTGCCAGTCCCACCCATTAAACCATCTACCTGCCAGTCTATTATCTCAGCACAGATACTCACAACCACTAACCGAGTGTAAACATCAATTAAAGCTAGCTGTTAAATACTGGAAAAGTATCGACGCTGTGAAATATTTTAAAATGAAATAAATCTTTATTAAAAATCTCATGTATTTGAAATAAAAGTAAAAAAACCAGACTTTGCTTGAAGTTTTGCCACTTTGATTGTCATTTTAAAGGAGGGTTAAGCAATTCTAATCCTCATGTCCCCTAGCTGTCCGACATGTGTGGGCTGTCCACAGCCCTGACTGTGTAAAATGTGGAACAAACAAACTGGCCCACGCCGAGCCACACTATTCCAACCGTGATTTGTTTGTCAGGTAACGTTAAATGACTTGCCCACAGACATTCAGCTTACTTTCCAGTTCACTAAGACATGCTGTTGATGTGATTTTAGCCAGCAGGACAGTATCGCTGTCTGGAGCTGCTGTGCTGGCTGTGGGTCTTGTCCTATCTGCATGTTTGCTTCATGTTCGCTTTGCAGCAGCAACTGTATCCACAGTACGCTAACCCACAACTTAGCTAATGTTAATTACATGACATGCTGTGTGATTGTTCACTCTGTATCATAGTATTTGTCATGGAGTTTGATTTCTTCAGAATCACTTACACCACCTTTAACTTACGCTTAACTTTAGCCCCGCCCACAAAGGCTCTGATGTTTTCTACTATTTAAAAAACAGCCATCAAATACGTGCGTTCAACACACTCAAAAGCAAACACACGTCTCCCAGAGAAATGGGTTTTGTCAGGGTGGAAAGTCAAGGCCGACCCATTTAATGGCAGATGAAACACAATCAGTGACCAAACCACAACAGGTCTGATAGATGATTGTGGTTATTGAGTCGGTATTGACTGGCTTAGGCCTTATGTTCACTGACACACACACACACACACACACACACACACACACAGCCAGCCAACCTGCAGAGGACATGTAATGCATAACAATCAGCTCTGAAACAAAGGCAGGGATGAGGAGAGGTGTGTTTCACAGAGCTGTGTGTCTGTGTGCAGCCATGCAAGTATTCATGAGCTGGTGTGTGTGTGTGTGTGTGTGTGTGTGTGTGTGGGCGTCACCTGGAAGTAGCAGGTTAGCGTGCGGCCTCCTGCATGTGGTACGTGTGTACGTCTGCAGACATTCACTTCACAAGTGACGATTCCAGCATGCTTGGAAATCTGAGTAAACACACAGTATTAACAACATTACAGTACACACACACACACACACACACACACGTAGAAACTCTGAATCCATAAATAATTACCTCCATGCTCATTTGCAAGCAGGTGTTTCTTTTCATTTTGCCCCGAGTGAC
This sequence comes from Micropterus dolomieu, assembly GCF_021292245.1. NCBI lineage: Eukaryota > Metazoa > Chordata > Actinopteri > Centrarchiformes > Centrarchidae > Micropterus > Micropterus dolomieu. The sequence goes on from NC_060157.1 coordinate 2,885,213, forward strand.
GCCCGAACACACTCAGTTGTGCTTACAGCTATATTACTTATGCTAATGTGTGTTGCTGGCGGCTCGTTGTATGTAAGCTAGTTATGAGCTGTTGATTGAGGTGGGAATGAACCAGGGGTTAGAGAAAGCCCACTAGGTTGGTTTTGACATGCCCCTTGTGTGCTCATCAATTAGTAACATGGTGTGAAAAATCTATTTAAAAAGCAGTCAGCAGTAAAATATGATGAAATGACCTCTTTCTTAGGGTAGGGGGAACTCATTGCTTTTTAAGAACATCAAGTTAGGATTTATGTAAAACATTTGTATAATTTACTTTCCTGACGCCGACAACGACTATGACCATTTTATTCTGTTGGTTTGTTGGTGGTATGATGGCACCTAGTCTCCTGGACTCTTGTATCTTTGATATCTTTTACGTAAAGGACCAAAATGAGAATTTTTCCTGGACTTTACTTCGTAATCCTTGACGTTCTTGTAGTTTTATCTGAATTATCACAGCATCCGAGCAGACAATCATAAGAAGAAGAGATTTTGCAGCTTCTTCAGCTTATCACACACACACAAAGCTGGAGACACGGTTTTCATTTCCATTCGCAAATAGGAATGTTTTACTTCATATAATGTTGGACTCCTCTTGTTTCTATTATCTTCTGACATTTACACACAGGTTTGTTTTCAATTCAGGCTGATTAGACTTTCACTAAGGCTGAATTTGGGTGGAGCTAAACTGCTAACAAGGAGAGGTCATAAAAATCACAATCACAATCTTCCTTTTATCCCACAGTTCACGGACTTGTTACCCATATCTTCAGTTTCAAAATGAACCTTACATTTTTTGTTTAAATTACATGATTTGACTTTTTCTGGCAAAACAATGACGATTTTCATTACATTACTAATTTTCATGTTTTGATTTTAAGTCTCATATCTTAATCCTGTAAATATCTGCCATAGTTAATTGATTTTCTTTCAGAAATCCTAAATTACAACCAAGACAATGAACAATATGAGCCCATACACCAACACTTTGAATTCTCTATCATGGCAATGCAAACAAACAAATACAAAAAGATATAATGTTTTCAATGTTCATGTCGCTCTTGTTTCTGTATTTGTCTCACTGTTCTCTTTCTCCTTGGCTTTATTCTCCTCTGGACTATCTTGGGGCAATGCCATCTTTCTCTGTCTCCCTCTCTCTCTCATTAGCAAAAAGCCTTCGACTCCCTGCGGCCAATGGACAGACATGGAAACGTAAAGGTAGGACACACTTGGATGTTGCTATCTGTCAGCTTTCAATGATCCTCCTCCATGACAGACTTTTCTTCCTCTCCACTGCCTCTCCTGTCCTACATCTCTCCATCCGCCTCCTATCAGTCATCTTTAATAAGGTTCCACTCCCATAAAACTGATGATAGATAGAGAATATTTCCTCCCAGACTGTCACCTATACAGCTTTTAATCACTGATTTATCTGAAGAAGGTTTGATAAGTGTGCATAGTCTTTCTGAGCAACATCTTAGTTCTCTTTCATATGTTCACATCTACATTTAAAGCTATCTGCGCTTGGTTGCTTGATGCTCACTGTAGTTGACTTGACCAAAGTATAACTGTCCAACATATATACGTATTTCTCAAATGTAAGAAAACACTAAAGTGGAATATTAAACAATTCACATCTTGCACAGTTAATAAAAATAAATAGATATCACATTTACACTAAGGGCCGGATTTACTAACACCCCGAATAAAATGTTTTAATGGTTTCCGCCATGGAGAGTCGGAGGAGAGAGGAGCTCAGTGCATCATGGGAAATCCCCCGGCGGTCTAGGCCTATAGCAGCATAACTAAGGGATGGTTCAGGACTCACCTGAGCCAGCCCTAACTATAAGCTTTATCAAAGAGGAAAGTCTTAAGCCTAGTCTTTATGGGCCGAGCATTTTTAAAAACACTTATATAAATACTTCATTTACGTTGCACAGGCCCCAAAGGTGCTTCGGCCCACTGAGCATTTGCCCGGCGTGCCAGATTACCAGTCCGGCCCCGGTGCCCGGTCGCTCCGTGAACAGCAGCCATCTCTGCGCAACACTTAGCGGTTTGCACCTTCCTTTCAAACGTATTAAATACAGATGCTGTTGTACTCACATGAAATTGCGTTTAGGATTGGTAGATGCCATTGCGTGTAGTAAATAAATAAATGTTTTTGCATGTTGCCCTCCCCATTACTTTGCACAATAAAACTGAAACGCCCCAAATTGCATATTCATTAAGGCAAAAGTACTAAATGAACAACAAGAGCTGTCTGCGTGTACACCGTTAGTAGATCAGCGTACGTGTTAATTTGCTGGTGATATCAAGTTTGCAGACATTTTTACTCTTGCAAACCTTTAGTAAATCAGGCCCTTAGTCTTTGCCAGCAGATGGAAATTGCCCAGTTGTCTTTAAAAATGAATTGTTTTTTTGACCACTTCAAGGACTTCTTGTCCATGTTGACTTAAAAGCTGAGGTTCATGGATCATTCTGGACCGTAAAAACACCAGTAAAGAAAACATATACTGTAAAAAATTTTTTTAAAGCAATATTAATTTCAGCTTGTTAACTCAGGTGGAGGTAATTGTTATGTAAATTTTAAATATGGAGATTATTGAGGTCTGGCAACTTTGCTGGGGCGTTGTCACTCCCCACAAGGAAGCACCAAGCTCAGCACAGCGGGGAGTGATGATAATAACTAACAACCATAGATGTGGATGAGTTGTATAAGGAAGCGAGAATGCAACAAGAGTACATTAAGTCTCTTAATCAGGGTGACTAAGCATGAGACAGTGCAGTCCCTCATGTTTTGAAAGCCATGTAGAATAACATCACAATATCCTAACTGGTACCAACACCACAGAAGAATATGTTAAGCGAAAGTTAAATAACTGGTGTCAGATATGCTTTGACAGTTTACTTTGATAATGGCAAAACTCTGACTGATCTAATTCTGATTCTTTTAGGGAAACCCATGAAACCCTAGCTCCTAGTTTGGAAATTAGCAAAAGGTTGATTCACATTTTCCAGATTTCTGTTAAAAGTTGAATGTCGCAGCTTTACAAACTTCCCTGAAACAAAACTCCGCGAGCATTTCAGAAATAAGCTGATTAAGGTTGATTTATTATCTCAAACAATAGAGACCCCAGATACTCTGAATTATGCAGCAACCTTGATTCATTATTTTTCATCCTTTGTCCTTGAATTATTTTCTTCTCAGTTTTACCTTCAGTTTTCATATTCATCAGGTGCCGGATTTCTGAAATCTGTCTTGAATCATTGATCATCACTTCTGTTCTTCAGGTGCATTTTTCCTCCTACGTTTTGTCCTCATCTATCAGTGCATCTGGCCGCAGCTAACATTAAGGTAGAAGGTAGAATAAGTATTTTAAATCTAGAATTGTTTACATCCGTCTTTATTAGCTTCTTCTTTCCTGGCACATTGCAGCATACCTTGACCTGTTACCGCCACCTTTTGATCAGGATAGTTTGTCCTGCGTGTGCATGTACGTGCATATGCATCCTCAACTCAGCAACTGGAAAGACATAATACATAATATTATATTCATAATGTGTCTGTTCTGGATGCTCCAATCAGAGCTCGGCCTTCCTGTAAGGATCAGCAGGAATGCAATAAGTACTGCGACTCGCAAAATTTACTGACTTGTGCAGCCTTCATTTAGCCATGGTGGATGCATATTTTATTTCTCCATATGAATTGTATTTATTCTTTATTTACTCATTCATTATGCTCTATAAATTACATGCTGTAAACCTCATCCCCTCTTCAGGTCAGAGGACGGAGGCCCTCTCAGCTCCCGCTAGACAGACCACAAAACTCCCAGGAGCCTTTGCACCAACCCGGGTCGGTCCGCAAGAGTCACAGGAGGAAAGGTAAAACGATGTCCCGCTTACAAAACATCAGAAACATGCATGAGCATATATTTTATCATTCAGTGCTTTTACCTCCTTTCATTTCACACAGGTGGTAATTCTTTCTTTGCTGCTCTCTTTGAAACTTTGAGCTGCTGTCAGATGGGAATCCTCTTTTTCCTGTCTTGTCTTTTTTCGTCTCATCTTTTAATATCTTCTCTCTTTATTACTTCCAACAAACCTCGCTTTATCCTCTTTCTTGTGTTTCCCACGTTCTTGCCTCGTTACATCTCATCTAATAAATGTATCTGATTTATCTTAGTCCCATCTAGTTTCAGCTCATGTTGCGCCCTCTTCCTTGTCACAATTTGACATCGCTTTCATCTTTTTCCCTTATTTTATCTCCTGACACTTCCTCTTATCTTTTTTCTCTCAAATAATTGACTCTTACCATCTTTTCAGATGTAACTGCAGCATTTTATAATTTTCTGTTTCAATATCAGTCACATGCCATCTGTCCTCTCCTACCCTGTGATTTTTTTCTCCTTCATTTATTCAAGCAAACACTTCTCAAGATAAAAATATATACACACAAAAGGCGGCTTCCATCTACTTCGATTTTCCCGAGTGTCTTATTGGTTTATTTTCACTACAGGCACATAGGTATAGGTATTAGGTCTCATATTTTACATAAATTACTGAAGATCTGATCTTGCACAGGTCTTCATAAATTACTGAAGATCTGATCTTGCACAGGTCTTCATGATATTATTGATGAATTATATTGTAAGTTGAACACAGATTTTTTAAAATCAACATTATGTAAGATTTAGCACATTCAGCTGCCGTCAATAAGGACAGCTGCTACATGTGCATTTGGTTATGATTACATTAGTGATGTAACCAGCAAGATGCCAACTTTGCAAACACAGCCAAATATCAAGCAAGTGCAGCAACACAAGACACAGCAAGCCAGCTAATAGGTTTCCTGCCCAGGCTCCAGTGCTACAATACCAGGCGCTCCGGGCTGGAGTGGCTAGGACAGTTATTTTAAGATAATAATACTACAAAATGCTGCTTTAACTAACTGAAGTCCTGGTCCTACTGGAACATATAATCAGTCGGCATCAGCTTAAACGTCAAATACTTCAACTGTGCTGAACAGGACGAACTAGAGGGGAATCAGAACAAAGTCCAGCTGTATTGTGTTAAGGTGTGGTCACCGGTTTGTAGTCTTGTAATTTGATGCTGACCAAAACAAGGTGACGCCGCTCTGTTAGAATGATGGCTTTTCCATTTCCAACACAGTGCGTCATTGTTTCTACTGGCTGAACCTGCCAGTGAAAGTTAAACAAAGGAGGACTCTGAACTGTAAAGGCCTCAGTATGCTTCACAGGAAGTCAAACAGCCTCTGAAACCTCCTCCCCTCACAAGCTGACTTTCACACCCACACAATAATTTGTCAGGTGTGTCCAGCTGTAAAAGTAGGCAGAGTTTTTAATTTTTTACTAAGCCATTTTTGTCACCTTTCTTGTGAACAACTGAATGAATGCCTGTCTGACATTGTGTGCTGTTGTCATTACGTCTATCCACTCTACGCCAGCAGGACTGTCAGAGCCAGCTGAAGATACACCGAAACAGGAAATGTGTGTTTAAATCTGTTCATCAGTATTTTGTTATTTCACCGTTTAAATTTCCGACCCTCCTCCTCTTCTCAGGTACGTTAGTGTGCAGCGGTAATGGCACCGGCAGCAGCTCCATCTACTCCGTTGCCATGGTGGCAATTCCCGACTGCATCGACAACGCAACGCAGACGGACATCAGTTTCCAGAACATCTTGACGCTGGGGAGGAACAGAGGTCATCACCACCACCATGACCGGGGAGGCGGCACCTCCTCCCCTCCACCACCTCCGCCGTCTCCTCCCCTCCCTCACCTCGTGGGACCATATGGGATCAATGAGTTGTATGTCCTGACCCGTTGTGTTTTTGGCTTTGACAAGTCTCTAGACATGAAAAATCAATGATGTTAGATATGATGTGTATTGATTTTTCTGTCTTCCCCATCTCTTCCTCCTTCCCTCAGCTGTGTCTTTGAGTACAATGACCCCGATGACTACTTTGACGTTTCTAACCATGAGGTGGACAGGCAGGAAGACCTGGAGTATGAGGTGAGAACTCTGCTGCTGGATCACCAGCAACCAATTGTCATTAATAAAAAGAAAATGTCTGGCAAATTTCATTCAATAACACAGTTGGTTGTCAGCCTGTCTCCCATTTTCAAGTACTTAACCCTTGTAATGAGCTTTAAGACCTGAGAGAAACCAGTGGCATCCCCAGCTG
>NC_060157.1:2891554-2913390 GCF_021292245.1 Micropterus dolomieu
CCTCCTCCCCTCCACCACCTCCGCCGTCTCCTCCCCTCCCTCACCTCGTGGGACCATATGGGATCAATGAGTTGTATGTCCTGACCCGTTGTGTTTTTGGCTTTGACAAGTCTCTAGACATGAAAAATCAATGATGTTAGATATGATGTGTATTGATTTTTCTGTCTTCCCCATCTCTTCCTCCTTCCCTCAGCTGTGTCTTTGAGTACAATGACCCCGATGACTACTTTGACGTTTCTAACCATGAGGTGGACAGGCAGGAAGACCTGGAGTATGAGGTGAGAACTCTGCTGCTGGATCACCAGCAACCAATTGTCATTAATAAAAAGAAAATGTCTGGCAAATTTCATTCAATAACACAGTTGGTTGTCAGCCTGTCTCCCATTTTCAAGTACTTAACCCTTGTAATGAGCTTTAAGACCTGAGAGAAACCAGTGGCATCCCCAGCTGCGCATCTGTGACTCTATGCATAAGACAAAGACAGGTGCAAGTCATTTAGCTGATGAATACATCTGGAATATAAACTAAGCAGGGCAGCCAGCTGTGGTTCTTCACTTTCGCTCTACGACAACAGACTTGCTCAGAGAGGAAAGACTTTTTCTTGCACAAATTGATGAGATATTTTTTTTTTGGAGGGGGGGTTCACACCCATATAATGTAAATGCAAGAGAGGGAGGCTCATTTTAGTAGTTCAGCATATTTGAAGTCCCTACAAAAATGAACAAAATACGACAAAATCTGGTTGCTGACGTGCTGGGAAATTTGCTGTCTACCTCATTTCATGGAGCAGATGTGTTTAAATTTTTATCAACACAGTTGCATTGGCCGCATAGTGGATGACTCTTTAGGTGCACAACCAACACTCAAAGCTTCATTTTCAAATTCTGAGGAACTGTTTCGGGTGTCCCTGGTTAAAAATCCCATTATTTCCGGATAGACGGGACTGAAGCTCTCCTATAGCAATAAACTCACCTGGTTGAATCTTCAGTACAAAAGATAAACAGCTATGCTAGAAAATGTCTGGTTAGGTTGAGGGATTGGTTAATTTGGGGATGAAAATATCAAAGAAATGAAAAAAAGGTTAGAGGAGAAGGAAGAAGAAGAAGGATGAGGAAAGAAATAGAAAAGCAAAATGGGATTCTGATGGAAGTATGAGGGGATAAATAATTAAAGTGTAAAATTGAATGAAGAGGTATTAAAGAAAGGGAGGGAGGATATGAGGACAAAGTGAAGGAAAAATGAGAGATCAATGAAAAGAAGGTAGAAAAGACGGAGAGGGTGGAAAGGAAGACGTACACGGACAAAGAACTGAGCAAGGAATCAAAGAAATGAGACCTGGAGGACGGAAAAGGAATGGAAGGAGGAAATAAAAGGGAAATCCAGATATTTTTGCTGGTGCTGGAAAATCACTCCGTCTCAAACATGTTACTGAAACAAACAGACTTCTACAAGCTGTCTGTTGGAGAAGAGCAGGATGAGTGATGGTCAGACTGGTCTTAGCCACTGAAAAGTTCAGTTTACAAAAGCCTAATGGACCACTCCGTTTGGCTGAGTGGCACTTCTTCTGTTTCTGCTACATTGGTTCACGGCTGTTTCCTGAGGCAAACGGCAATTTAGTCATTAAAGAAGTCAGCAAAGTGGAAACGTTCTTGCTCTGTCTTTCTCATATACCAATGAGACTTTCTGTTCTCCCTAAATCACTTCTACTCTCTCCGCCCTCATTAGTTTTCCCAATCTCCACCATCATTATACCCCCCCCTAAATTACTTTCTAATGTCTTGATGTCTTTTTTCCTTTTGTTACATCCCTCATTTCCTCCCTAAATCACCGACTTTCCTCTGTCAATGCCCTTAAGCTAAAACCATATAAAGGAGGTTTCAGCAATGATGGTCCAAACTGGACTTTGATGGGATGGTCTCTGATCTCCTATGATTTATTAAGTATTTGTTCTAAAGCTTAGGACAGAGCTGAATAATAGCTGCAACCTACAAAGACTGGACAAACCACACAAAGACTGTGTCCACCAACCCGTCAGCTACAGTAGTTCACAATCTAGCCCTGCGAGTAGTCTTGTACCTGGTCACCATGCCTCAACCGTCGCCCATTTCCTGAGGTGAACTTTGCTGTGCCGCATTCTGGTCTGAAGACCACCTACAGGCGAGCGCCGTCCTTAAACCAGCTCAGACGGTCAATCAGTCTTCCTCCCCTTGTTCCTCCAGGAGGTGGAGCTGTACAAATCCAGTCAGCAGGAGAAGTTGGGTCTGACAGTCTGCTACAGGACGGAAGACGAGGAGGATCTTGGGATTTATGTTGGAGAGGTGATGTCTTCATCCTACTCTTTCTCCTCTCCAGAGTTTATTCACCCGTTCATTTAACCTCAAACTGACTCATTTATCTTTTCACTGGTTTGATTGCAAAAAAAATGCCTTAAAGTCTGTTAATGATGCATAAACATGCTTATTTATTCACATGACTCGCTCATCTTTCTCTTCCTTCAGCTTTCAAAAGTTCTCATTCCCAGGTTGTCAAATACAGACGCACAAGGTACTCTTTGGCGTCTATACGAGGCGCACCGGGCTGCCAGAAAGCCTTTTTAGGTCATATAAAGTCGATGTAGGGAGGTGGTCGGGGTGGATGGAACACTTTGGACTTTCACACAGGAGACTGGGGTTTGTGTCCCGTGTGAGACCAAAACCAGTTTACTTATTTAAAGTTAAATGACGCTGTAAACATTTAATTAAGCTGACCGTTTTATCCAGAGCAACTTACAATTGCCGTGTCAGAGGTAACACGCCTCTGGAGCAACTAGGGGTTAAATATCTTGCTCAGAGACACATCGGTGTCACAGTGGGAATTCAACCTGGGTCTCCCACACCAAAGGCTTATCTTATCTTATCCACTGTGCAATCACGTATCACAAAGTAAAGTGAAGCACTCATTTTATCCCAAACCATGATCTTTTTCTAAACCTAACCAAGTACATTTGGTGCCTAAAACTAATTAAACCAATAATTAGGCCCGTTTCACAACGTTAGCCACGTGTTAAATGGTTGCCTCACAGAAATGCTAATACCATGTGCGTCTGTATGAGACACCAAGGATTGGACCAACCAGTTTCGTTATTTGATGACCTGGGAATGAGAACGGATGTTCATACATATATTTTATTATCTTATCATTTATTTATTACTTCCATCCAGTAATCACTTTATTCATTATCTTCTCCTTTGAATCATTCATCCAACCAATTAGTCACTCTCTTTCCATTCAGTCAGCCAACTTGTACCAATTTAATCATTCATGCATTAATTCAGTCACTATTAATGAATTTGTTTCTTAATTCATGAGGTAATTTATTTGTTCGTCAATTTCTTAAGTGGTTTGTTTATCTCTCTCTCTTTCTCCCACTATCACTTTAGGTTAATCCAAATAGCATCGCAGCCAAAAATGGACGCATCAGAGAGGGTGACCGAATACTACAGGTACACAAACACTAACTTACACTCTGTTCTGCTTGTTAGGGACCATTGACCCATCCAGAGATCTGGACATTTGTCTGGTTGCACAAATCTTTTCACTTAATTGTTAAAATGCCCTTCCTAACTATTGTAGCTGGACTCTAAACATTTTCTCTCTGGTCACCAAATATCAAACTTAACAAAACAGATTTCTTTAACATTTACGGATCACACTCATGCACTCCAGAGGTCAAATCATTTTCACCCTCAGGTCAAAGAAAAATCTCTGTATTCATAAATATTGAATTTTGACCTTCAGGGATACGTTAAATACATTTCCTGCAGATTGAAAATACAAACTTGTCCTCTGCGAAATTAGCTGGCTCTATGAGGGTTAAAAATAGTTTCAAATCAAACTATGTAAATTTATACTTGGAACCCCCGGGACAGCCTTGTCCAATCAGAGAGAGCTGTCAGCAGCCCAGTTACTGCTGTCCTAAAAATAGACAGAGAGAGAGATGGAGGGTGAGACAACGTTGTCACCCTGTGTTACCAACTCACTGTTCCACTCAAATGGATGCAGGTGACAAATCACCAGACCAACAAGAGAGAGGACACTGCTGTACAAAGATATATTTGAGAGTGTCCGAGGACAGATGACTGATACAGCCTCCAGGAAGACAGACGTCATAAACAGGAAAGAATAGAACAATAAAAGAAAATAAACATGCTCATATCCTACACAAAATAAGAGGAGGATGATACACAGTGATACACTTATTATTGCTAGAAGTCACGCACCTGTGGAGCAACTAGGGGGTTAAGTGTCAGATTGCGTCACATTGGGAATCGAAACCGTGTCTCTCACACCAAAGTCACGGGTCTTAACAACTGCATCATCGCCACCCCATCATGAAGATATTAGATAAAGTTGAAAATCTTCTAAATGAGGCTTGCGGAACTGGAAAGCTCCCTGTAAATCTTTCAACAAGGATTACAGTACAAACATTTATTTGTTATCATTACGAGCTATGTAATTGCCGGTGATCAATAGTGTTTGATTCTCTTAAGCTCTTAAGGTGCCATTCACTGTTTTTTTACTTAGCAAGCGGAGCCGTCCGCGGGAGTTTTTCCTGTATCCTGTTAAAACAATGTTTTCGTTTCCGCTCTAAAGCTTCAGCCCCACATGTTCAATGTCCTTTCTGAGAGAGCTTGACAATGAAAAACGAGTGTGAATAAATTTACCTTCCTGACATTTCTTTGTTCATTATCCCCTGGCCCTTCGACTGACGACCTCGTGAAAGCAGCGTCAGGGAAGGTGACGTTGAAATGTGAAAAGAATAGACCAGCAGCTGCTTTTGGACAGATGTCATCACATACAGTACAACCAAATATTAACAAACTGTGACATGGTTCATACATTTTATAATCATGTTTTGAACCCTTATTTTCTATTTTATTCTATTCTTCTTATGCGTTTAACACAACACACACATCTGTAAATAAATCACAGGTGTTTAAGTGAGACATGAAAAGAGAATTTACTGTTCGTACCATTTTTTCTCTCCTATATTTAATCAAATATAACACAATTTCAGGTTACTCAAAATGCTATACCTTATAGTAGCAAGATTATAGGGACTGTGTTAGTACTGCAAATAACATTATACTTTGCATCACTTGGGTAGAGCCTGATTCGAATGTCAATCTCAGAGTCGAAGCTTCGCAGCGAAACGAGGATCTTACGCCCGATTTTGCATAGATCTACCAGTTTTCACCCAATAAGTTAATATATTGCCAATTTCAACATATAATGCTGTAAATAAACATGTAAAAAGAAAAAGCTTTTAGTAAATGTTTCTAATGTGAGTGAATAAATCCAAAATTGTGTAGTGGCAGTAGAGGAACACTCGCCGCACCTCACGGGATGTTTGGATCATTTATCACCAATGATGAACCACACAAAGATATCTTGTTTTTAAATAGTGGGCTACTTGAAATGTAGAGTAAGTTACACTGAGTAATGAACAAAGGCTGCGGTTTTTACGAATGAATATAAAGTAACCGATCTTTGTACCTCGCCTCATCCCCTCTAGATTAACGGAGTGGATATTCAGAACAGAGAGGAAGCGGTGGCCATTTTGAGCCGAGAGGACAGCATCAACTTCTCACTGCTGCTGGCCAGGCCTGATATAGAGGTGATGTCCCACAACACGACACAGTCAAACCATCATCCTAAATCAATGCTCAGGGTATACAGACTGCAGGTAACCATAGAAACCAAAGTTAACTCACACTAGTGATACTCTTTCATAGAGGAGGAGCACGCACTGTACAATGCAGGTCGACCACAAGGTTCAACTGGTCTTCATCTTCCATAACAAGAATGTCAGCCGTGTGTGTGTGTGTGTGTGTGTGTGTGTGTGTGTGTGTGTGTGTGTGTGTGTGTGTGTGTGTGTGTGTGTGTGTGTGTGTAACTAATTTACCTAAAACATGTTCAGACTTGTGAGTGCTACAGCTTGTTCACATGCAGAAAGAGTAGCATTTAAATCCTGTGTTATACTTCAATCAGAGCTAACTTTGGCTCTAGAGCAGAGGGTACAAAGTCTGAGACTTGGGGCCTCCCTTCAAACAAAGCTTGGAAAAAGGAGCCCCCCCCCCCACACACACACACGGCGTTAGTTTACTTGCTTATACCGCGTTCAAGACCGGTCAGAACTGGGTTATTTCCCAGTTGAAACCTCCGCCTTCAAAATGTGTCCAAGTGCATTGGTGGTGCATGACACTGAAAGTGAACGAAAACCAGGGCTGACCGTGACAAAGTGTGCACACAGTTGCACCCTCAGCAGTGTTTTAGGGGTTAATTAAAAAGATGGCAGCTTAACTGCAACAACTGACATAAATAGCCTATAGCCTACTTTACTAGTTCTGTGTACCGCTACATCAGTTGGTAACCCTCAAGTCAGTCAATGTTGTAGGTTGCACTTCCTAATGTTTTGGCATTTTATGCACAGAAGATGACTTCATGAGATTCTTTACTGTAGCCAGCTACCTAATAGGCCAAACATATTTCTACATTAATGTACATGCAGAACAGGTTTTACTATATGACCGTATGTATTATTTTAATTTAAATACATGCAAATATACGTTTTGTTGCCTTTTAGTTTATGGTTTAACATTTACAATGTGTGCATCCATGGGCGCTGACATTGTTTTGTGACATAATTCAGCTGCTACTTGTGAAGTCGGGGGACGTATTTTTTCTCCGAGTTCACAAGTAGGACATCCGACTTCAGGTGGCGTTCCAGGGTAGTTTTCCTAGTTGGGGGTTGGAAATTTCCCAGTTCCGAGTTGCCTGGAACGCAGCATAAATTTTTCTCAGTTCCTGGATACCCATGGGATCATGATGATGCTATTTAATCCCATAGAAACTCAATAAGTGAGCCAAGAAAATATTACTGTTTGGCATAACTTCAGACTTCACCAAATACATTTAGTGAACTTCCCCAAAACCACTATAATCATTAAGAATCTCTCACACAAATCACACACACGTAGGCTGTACTATGTGATCTGCTTTTGATAACTAATTTAATACTTTTTTCCCCACTTTAATTTACAGAGTCTCCTCCAAAACTGTTTGGAGCCCCCCAGAGTAGGCCTGCCTCTGCTCTAAAGCGTCTCATTATTTCACGATATAATGTCCCCTAATCTGCATCACCTGAGGCGTAGGTGTGGCCACACAGAGGGAACCATCCTTGCTTTCAGTTACAAGAATGTTGGCTTTAAACTGAACTTAACCTTGTAGTCAATCTTTATAGACACGTTAGGTTTCAACTATCAGCCTGTTGGTTCACCACTTAGGTTCAACAATTATTGGGTGGATTGCCAGTAAATTTTGTAATTTGGTACAGATATTCATAGTGTCCAGAGAATTAACTGTAATCACTTGTGACTTTAAAGTTTTTCCTGATGTTAGCATTTAGGTCAAAGCAGGGTTTAGCCTATAAAATGTTATACAGAAAGATACGCAACACAAGTTCTCAGCGGGATGTTTTCAAACAGCAGGCCAAAACTAAAAGATATTCTCTTTTCAATCAAATCTGATCATTTTAGTACCAACTGTTTAATACTTGCTTGACATGTTGTAAATAAATAGATTATCTAAATACTTGTTGATCAACCCATTAATCAAACAGTCACTTCACCAAAAGTTTAAACTGAGTGAGTCCCTTTCTGAGAATAGTCTTCTTCACTTTTAGGTCCAGAAATAGTCATCACATCATAACTTCGGGTCGAACACTGTCTCTCCTGTTTCATCACTCAGCTCGCCCGCAGCCTAGTTTTCTAACCTACTTTCTCCTCGTATCTGCTGCTGCTGCGGCGGCTGGCGAACAGGAGGTGAAAGTTTTATAAAAGCCACCGTTTGGTTCACAGTGTGGTCACAGTCCTTTCCCTGCTTTCCAAATATTGATTTATGTTGGCGACCCTGTGACCCTGGTCGTCTAGCACTATCATTAGTCAAAACTTTACATTTTTGAAGGACTGGATCTTCTAACCCTGATTGCTGTAAATGCCAACATTTGCTGAACATATTCACACTTTGAATATTGACTTGACACCCTCATGATTTTGCTCTAAATGCCACCATCAAGCCAGACCTTGACTAGATGTATTTTGTTATCTAATCATCTGACCTCCACCCACTAGACTGTTGATTGTGAAGTTACAATTGGGGAGAATATTGGAGGATCAGATCCATCCCCACAGAAGCCATTTGTGTTACGTATTGTTATGTATGTATGCATTTTGCGCAGTTTTGTGTGACGTATAGTTTACAGTTTGTAACTATGCTGAGTTCTGTTACTTTTTCTATTATCATCAACACTCAGGTTATCCCCCCCCATTTATCCACCTTCCTGGGCTGGTCTTGGTGGATTGGAATCATCTGGAACATGTGTAGCTTTACATGTCAAGCACCAACCTCTGCAAACATGAATTTCTAACCTGCACAGCAGTAGCCTTCCACCCCCTCAAAAAAGGGCTGCCTGGCTAACATCTAGTAAATTAACTAAACCATCATGACTAAAACAATGAAACTCATCTCGTTAGGAAAGTTTCTTTACAGAATGCTCACAATCTAAAACCAACGCACGCAGCTGCACATACGTTTACATTCACTCTGATTCACAGTCGCTTTTCTTCACAGCAAAATGTCATATACATAAAATTCATGGCTGTGTGTGTACTCTGTGTTATTACACACACACACACACACACACACACACACACACGATGAATGTTTTTAGTATGACAGCAGGTCCCTGAGTGTGTGTCCACATCTGCTGACAGAAGAGGAACTGCAAGACGGCATGTTCATACACGTCAGTTAAAACTCACACGTGTACATATTCACTGATGAATGTGAACAGAGTGCATGTGCACCCTCACCAAAATAAAATAAATTGTCCGTCAGTCAGTCCTCAGAGTCCTGACAACTGAGCTGGTCAGATCTCCGTGTAATGAGAGAACAGGAGATGATGGATGTTTTATCGACTAGGCAAAAACAAAACAAAAAAAAAAACAAAACAACAACACACAAAAAAGATCAAATAAATGCAAAAAAACCCCAACAACAATAAATAACACAATCGTAGAAAATAATATTCTATAAATGTGTTTCTTATTGAATTACAAAGGCGTCGAATTTCATAGGGCCAGTAGGGACATGTCCCTACCAATATCCAGTGACTATTGAATTGTACCTAATTTTGAGTCAAAAATGAAAATATAGTCTAGTAAGTTTATTTTATTGTGTATGCTGATCACATTCCATCTCCTGAAAGGATGAACCCTTTTAATTTTGATGACCCTATTATGTTTCCTGTTGCACCTCAGGACGAACTTGAAATACATTGTCAGCCTCTATCAATATTATGTCGCTGCAGGACCGGAGGCTGCAGTTTCAGGAGCCCCGCAATCCTGGGGCCGCAGTTCTAGGACCGTAATTCTTTGGCGACATCGCCATCTAGTGGAGTGGTGGTTGTGATGCACAGCAACATGAAGAAGTTTTGTTAACCCTACAGCTGACATGCATATACTCAATAACCTAAGTTTAGGCACACACTCGGTGATGGTTGTGGTAAGGGTAATTGGCTTCAGGGGGCTGTCAAGAGTAACATAGCTAGCCAACCAGCCAGCCAGCCGTCAGTATCAAAGGAAACAAGGGTCCTAGAAATGCAGCTCCGGTCCTAGGATTGGGGTCCTGAAACTGCAGTCTCCGGTACTACATACTACTCGTACAGCTGTGCATATTGGCCTCACGGACGACGTGCTAGCTGACGGGGTGGACCTCCTTCGTGTTGCTGGGCATTACCACCACCAATCCACTAGATTGCGCTGTCGCAAAATAACTACGGCCATGAAACTGCAGCCTCTGGTACTGCAGCTATATAATATAATATTGCTATACATGTATTTGGAGTGTGATGAACTCTGCAGACTCTAGCTGGGCTTTAAGTCTTAGACCAATAATGTCCTGATAGTGAACGTTTCATTTTTTACCTCGGAAATAGTTCATAAAACATCTTCATTCAAGATCCACTCAATAGCCTTTTACAAGACTGTAATGTTCAATTAAAAGCTCTGGAAAAAGCTACTAAGTGGAGCTTGAAATGTTCTAATAATACTGTCAGTGGATTTCTCAGTGAAAAATAGATATTACACCCTGTAAAATTAAAGTGCATCCATGCAGTAAAATGCAAATAATGTTGGTAGTGGTTTTGTGATTTTATATAGATGGTAAAATCTTTATTGTAGCAGAGAAACAGAATTTACTTTCTAACAACCTGCTGTGAAGTCTACAGAGAGGAGACAGAGGTTAAGGTATCAGATGAAATGATGCAGGGATGAAGGGATGATGGATGAAGGAGGAAATGGAGGGGTAGAAATATATCCCATGTGACCTAGTTTCTTCCCTCGAGGTCAGACACACTCACGTATATCACACAAGTACAGATACAAGAGAAGATTGATCTGTTCACACACACACACACACACGTTTACTTGTGAAGACCAATACTGGCATAATATCACAACTAAGTGCACAACTTTAACACAAAGTCTAAGTGATATTTCTTATTGTCAATAAGAAAATAGAAAAAGCCTTCGATCAACAACGTGTTCGTCCGTCTCCGTCAATACTTTGACTTTCCTACTCTGTCTGTGGCTCTCCGCTCCAAGCCCACTGATGAAGACGAGACATCAGGTTGTGATAGGCACACAGTGCTTGCAGGTAGATACATTAATAGTTGGTTTGGATCTGCACATGGGATTTACTGACAATTAGAAAAGTATAGTATATCACCAGAATGATCCTTTCCCTTTTAGATTAAGAATAAGACAAGTCATGTGGAGACATGAAGACAAAACAGAGAACCAACAACTTCTGTTCTGTTTAATAACATTAACTAACACTGACACACGAGCCTCTTAAGAAGAAACCACTCAGTTTACACTCAAATAATATTCAAATGACCTGAATTTAATACAAGAGATGTTCTTATTGCCAACAGCAACAAATTGGAAGAGCTGCTCATATTCAACAATCCTATTAAAACAGAACAGAACTGAGAAACTGACTGGAATAGTACTGGTGATTTATTTTGCTGCAGTAACTCAACTTTTAAATCCCTGCACTCAGTGATGTGTGACTGCTTGAGTTGGACTCTCAGGTTCTTTCTCTGCCTCCTCTCCTGTGTTTGTGCACGTTTTCCTCTGCAACAACAAAATAATCAGTGCACTCAGGCAAAAACATGACGGTCTTCAGGGTTCTCATAACAATGCTTCTATCAAATGTGAAATGTCACACCACACCGATCTCATTTTGATATAATACGCAGGGGTTTATGTCTTTGCCATGTCTTTCAGCTTTAGCCACGCTGCTGGCATTGGACGTCAGAAACAGTCAGGCTGTGCAGCATTTCTGACACAAAGCCAATAGTTGAAATTGCACATAACGGGACTCGCTAGGACCCTGAAAGAATCCCCCCCCACTTAAAACCACTGCTGTAACAATGAACAAACACTCCAAAACTATTCTCAGCTATTAGGCCCAAATATAAAATACATGTGTTCGGAGAGCTGAGCAGCTCAGCCAGAGGAGGACTCTACTGAGTATGTGCAATGATCCCAAAACTAACGCCTTAAAGAAAGCATTGTTCACTGGAATGACGGGGGCACCAACTTGGAGCACTGTCTGTCTGCTGGATAAAACCAATCTCCAGAGGGTCTATCCTAATGAATTTGGTGATTGTCTGATTTTTCATCCGACTTCTCCAGCAGATCAGTTCAGTTCATGACAAGAAACTAATGATCTGTCATCAGCTGTACTATGAGATTAATGCTATAACATGCTGAATGTATACATTCGGTTTCACTCCTGTGTATCTAATAAGTTCCAGTCTGAAGACATTTTTACAATACAATTAGAACTTTTTGAGGTTACCATGGTTATTAAATATAGCCAAATATCAGCCATTTGCATATCGAAGAATCTGGAAATGTATTAAAAAATCTCTACAACATGATTTTCTCTCCAGAATGACAACCCCGTTGATCCAGAGGAGGACATGGAGCTGACGCTGGAAGGAGGCGGCTTCCACCAAAATCCTCGAACCTCTTCCTGCTCCCTCACTTCCTCTCACCTCTCTGGCTATTATCGCCTTTGCCGGGGGGGAGGAACAGGAGGAGGAGGAGAAGGACTGGCCTGCCCGGGGGGAGGAGAAGGAGGTAGAGAAGTTGCAGGGGGTGATGTGAACGTGGAGGAGGAAGAGGATGAGGATGGGGAGGACGGAGAGAGAGGACAGAAGGAGGACAGAGACCCACCTGTACCCCTCCCTCCTCTGCTGAGCCTGGCTCCTCTGCTGTCCAACAGCCAGGAGCTGGACAGCGGAGTGGGCCGGACCGACGACAGCACCCGCTACGAGGAGTCCTCCGAACACGACCTGCTGGGTGATCACACCAGTGCCTGTAACACCAACACCACCAACACACCAGGAAGCACCAGGAAGTTCAGACCGGGACCCAGCCCCAGGTAGGACAGAGATATTAAATCCAACCGTGTCATATCTTGAGTAGAGAACTATTTAGCAAGAAAACAGCTAAATATCCTAAACTCTTTAAACTGATTTCAACCATGATTTAGATTTTAGTATACCACAGCAAACCCCTCCATGTTTCCTATGCCCAGGCCTAGTCCAAGACCCAGCCCCGGCCTCGGCCCCAACCCCGGGCATGGCCGAGGAGACACCACCCCTCCTTTCCTCCACCTCCGAGACCTCCACCTTAGCTCCGACTCCCTCCCCGGCCCGGACTGGACAGCTGGAGTAGGAACAGGAGGAGCAGCGTACAGCCCCCACCATCACCACCACAAGGTATTTTAAAATGAGGTCTTGTTAAAAGGACAAGTCTGGTGATATTCTACATTTAATTTATTGTCATCAAATTCCATACAAACATGTATTGTTCTAACAAGTACTGTGCATGTATCGCAGCCTGATATCTGTTCTTCCTCTGAGCCATAGAACTCCATTGTTGTCCAAGAACCTTTTATCACCTTGATCACACAGTGTAGTTTATTCTGACTCAGTCTCACAGACACGTCCTGCTGCCCCTAAATACTCACTAATGCACCACACATGGAATCATCCAACACTGAAAATAGTCCCCAACAATTCCACTATGTCCTTCTGTTTGAGTAACATTTGTTAAAGACTAAAGTGGCCAGCTGATTTGGAAACGATTTAGCCTTTTTAAAAGTGAAACCTTTAGTTTTCAGAGCCAAGAGCCACAGACATTAAGGAAGTCAGAAAGTATTGACGAAGATACACTAACACATCATTGATTTAGGGCATTTTCTATTTTCTTATTGGCAACATTGGTCTTTACAAGTAAACAGTTACGTTTGATTAAAAACTGCAGTGAGCAGCTGTTCTTGGAAATTACAGAGCCTATTTTAAACAAACAATATATTTGTGAAGTGTTTTTATAGATATACATCTTCAGTGGGAACCAGTGGGCTTGGACCTGAGGTTTGAACCACAGACAGCAAGTCAGAAAGTTTTAAGAGATAAACCAACACATTGTTGGTTTTGGGCTTTTCATGGGATTTGTTGACGAAAAAAAAAAAAAATGCAATATAGCTCGACTTCCTTTAACAACTTATAATGTCCCTAACGACTCCGATGGACTTCTAGGGGTAGCCTATGTACTGTACTTCAGCATTGAGAAAGACCATCAAGCTGTTATCTAGAGTGGTGCACTTCAGTTGGGCTGTCTGTCGTCTCATAGCAACAAGACCAGTGCTTCCATTGTGTTTAGTGCTGCTTGATAAAAAGAGATGAAACATTATACCAGCTGTAGGGATGCAGACATCTTTAAAAGCAAATGTTCCCTTTCAGTATGGTTGCTGTTTGGACAGCATTTGTCTTTTTTTTTTTAAGACATTTTGACAAATATTCCTGTCAGTCATGTAACAAGACCGAGAGCCTACTGAAATGCTAGCTACTCTGTTGATCTGTATGCAGTTATTTGCTCTGGTAACTTGTATTTGGCATTTAATACACCAAAACTGTCATCAGTAGAATATTCAGTAATGAAAATACTAAGTACTTTAAGCTCAGAGAAAAATGGGAAGATAAGACTTGGCGAGTATTCACCACCACAGAGCTGGATGTTTTATTTAAAAATGATAGAGACATGAAGCTAAATATTAGGAGATTGACTACTGTAATAAATCACACACACACACACACAGTATTTAATCAGCACTTTTCTCCAGTACAATTCTAGTTTTAAGTTATAATAACTCAAAACTATGAGAGATAGTGATTCCTGATGTTTCTGGCTTCTAACGTCTGACCTCTGACCTGCAGCACTACCACCACCACCACCATCATCAGCCCTCTCTGATGATGATGATGCCGGGCCTGACGGAGGAGGAGTGCCAGCGATACCAGGAGCTGCTTGAGATCAAGTGCCAGTACGAGAGGAATAGCGAAAAACAGCAAAGAGAAGCAGTGAAAAAAGAACATGAAGACATCAAAGCAGAGCAGGAAGAGAGAAAAGAGGCAGAGAGGGAGGGAGAGGTGGAAGCTTCTTCTGCCTTGGTGGTCGACGTGAACTGCAACGTGACGTTAAGTGAGCACGAGTTGGCGTTGATCGAGGAGGAGCTGCGCCACCTGGAGTTCAAGTGCCGCAACATCCTCCGGGCACAAAAGATGCAGCAGCTCAGAGAGAGATGTCTGAAAGCCTGGATGATGGAGGAGGAGACGGTGGCAGCAGGAGCGGGGCGACCAGGCCCTGTAGAAGCAGGTAACCATGACAACTACTGACACAGGAACGTGTGAAAGAAATTCCCAAATCTGACATCCTGTCTTATTTGTTTAGTATCCTCGGAAATGTGAAATACATTCTCATATGTATTTTAAGACTTCTTTTTTTGAGAAATCTCGTTTCTAACTAAGAGGAAATGTTTGTATACCGGGGGTTCTGATTCTTGTTCTAGGCAAGAACATGAAGTGCATTTTCCAAAATGTTGAACTATCCATGAAAGACAACCAACCCTGTCTCCTAAAAACAACATTTAACTACTACTAGTTTTTTTTATCAACATGGTTAGGAAACCTACAGTGATTGAGTCTTAGATAAGTTTCCACTGCTGGCAAATAAAGCATGATTAATGTTTTCATAGTTTTGTTTAGGCAACTTGTTGCAACTTAAATATACAGTATGCAAACCTCAGTCTCCAGTGTTAAAAGGTACAGCACTTTGTATGCACACCGTGCACCCAGACTAAGCTACCTCATGAATACTGTTTCGTAAAAGAACTTGGTCACCCATTTCCTCCTGTAAGAGAGGCTTTCTTGATTAAATAAAGTTATATAACTATTACACTTCCTGCACTAGAAAAAAAAAATCCAGACTGCAATTCTTTAAACACATTTAGTAAGTGGTTTGGGATATCAAGGTTGTCTAAGGTAAGGTGAAAGTACTTTATTTGTCACACACACATAGCGAGATTCACCCTCCGCATTTAGCCCATCCCTGAAGGGAGCAGTGGACAACTGATTGAAATGCAGTGTCTGGTCAAACAGCACTGACTGGAGAACCTACCGAACATGTTTTTGATGGTTTGAGAAACTGGAAATCCACGCAGACACCACACAGAGAGATTGTCCTGTTGAGTCCTGGATCTTTGTTTACTTTAAATAACTGCTGACCGGATAAAGGTGAAGCTGGGATTGAATCTCCAAATGTTAAGTAAATAAAAAGTGTGGATTGTAGTATCTTGATGTTTAAAAATGATAATTAAATGAATAAAAACAAAAATTCCTTATTTTACAAGGTTTTGATAATGATAATGACGACGACCCTCATCGCCACGAGTTGTCAGCCATCAACGAGCTCCCAGAGAGAGAGCGATCGGACGACAAAGATAGCACCAGCGCCTACAACACCGGAGGGGAGAGCTGCAGGAGCACGCCGTTGGTCAGCACCGAGCAGATCCCGCCTTTACAAGAAGAGGAAGGTGATGGAGGGAGACGACTGATGTCCCCACCTCCTCCTCTTCCCCTCAGTCGCCTCCCCCCTCTGAACTCCCCCCTCACCCCACGGCGTCACGGTCGGGAACGAGACAGAGAGAGACGCCACTCTAATCTCAGCAGCTCTTTTTCCCCCAGCACTTACAGGAAGTACGAAACAGCCAGTGGAAATATGGCACATGGCTCAAGCTCCACCCCTTCTACACCCTCCAAGTTCAGGTCTCCTTCATGGTTTTGCTTTCACTGCTTTCTACACATCTTAGTACTTTAAACTCTGTAAAACTGCACGTAATATTGGATATTATCTGGGTTTGTTTGCATCATCAGGTCTCTGACCAGAGAGGCGGGGTCATCTTCAAGAAGGGGTGTGGCTGATGGAGGGCAGGGCTCCAGAGCAGGTACACAATGCGTGCTTCTCCAGTTGAAGCATTTCAAATGCCAACTCTGTGTTAACTGTTCTGTTACTGTGTTTTAATGAACCCACACAAAACCAGTCTGTGAATGTTGGTTCTTCGTCACAAGGAATAGTTCTGCGACCGTTTTAGTTGCCCACAAGTAGCCATTTATATGCAAAAGTTCCCTAATAGTGTCATTACCAGCAGCAGGACACTTAAAAGCCACAAAAAAAGGATAATTTTACAATCAAAGACAGACCACAGGAGTCTTCCTTTATTTTCTCTATTAAACGCATGCAAACTTAGACGAGTGTCCAACATTTTTCCAACACACTGATTAGGAGTCATTTGGGGTTCAGTGTCTCACTTGAGTAAAGATTCACACATGGACAAGTGCTGAGGATCCACCAATATTTTTGATGGCCAACTCACTCAACCTTTGATCCGTGTCATCGTAACAGAAGCAACAAACTGCTTTACTTAAAGTCTGCAGGACATTATTTAGCAGCATCGCAACTGAGGAGATGACCCATGCTAAATGTGTGTTGAAGACACATGTTGCCAGGTTGCCTGCTTAAATTTTACTAATATACCATTATTGGACTGGGGGGGGGGATAAAATGCCTTTTGTTTCTCAGAAACGGCCACACTCAATGACAACAAAGGGTGAATCGCACTGTATAATAATAAATGTTAACCAAGGTTTCTTAAATAATAACAAGTGCCACAAAGAAATCTCAGAGCTTCAATTAAAGCTTTTCAAATACGTCTGCCCATTGATTTAGATGCTCTCAGTCAAGGAGCAAACGTTTAAAGGAATCCTGTGGAGTGTTTGACCACAAGCACTAGAGCAACTTTTTGCTAAGTGTGTCCCCATTTTCTTTGCTTTTTCTATGCTCATTACACAGGGATGCACTTGTAAACACAGAAGCAAGAGAGAGTGGTGCAACTCAGATTCCTGATGACTACACACAGAGGTAGTAGAGACGTGTAGTGCATCCAAGCAATAAAATACAGAGCCCCTAAGGACACGGGCAAAAAAACCCAAAACAGATAGAATCTTGTGTACCAGAAAGTTTAGCAAAATCGAGTAAATCAATCTCGTTTCTCATGAACAACAAATACCATGGTGGGCAAGAGAAAACCTGATTTATCTCCTTAGGGGCACCGTAATAAATATGAAAATAAGTGAAACTGCACTTAACCTCAAAAATTGCCATTGTCTGTTGTGAAAGGAGGCTATATCGTGTCCCTTGGTTTCATGTTTTCTGCTGATTGACTGGTGGTGCCCGTAACAAGCCAAGAAACAGCAATCTGTCAACACTGGGTGGAAGAAGTACACACTAGCTATGTCAACATGATTTGAGTGTTGGTTTCAAAATCAGCTTTTCAGATGCTTATGAAGAAGGAAATGCAATAACGTTGGACCTCAACGATGTACACAACATACAGTATATTGGTGACACTGACTATAAAGATGTTTGTTAACAAGAAAACTTAAAAGAAAGAGACACTGTCCCTCTAACTGTGGGTTCATGGTTTATGTTCTGGTTTTTGATTACCCTTTTACTGTTATCACTGCAGCTAGAGCCACTGACAGACCTGGAGGAGGAAGCGCAGAGTCGAGTCCCTATTTCACCAGAAGACACCACAGCCACAATAAACCATTAGAGCGCTACCAGAGCTGCATGACCCTGCCATCTGAGGGCCTGGTGGACCCACTAGACCGAGTCAGAGACAGAGCGATGGCCGAGGGCGAGGAGAGGGGGATGGGCACAGGCAGCAGCGGCCCAGCCAGTCCCAGAAGTGTGAACAGCGCCCCATGTGGCCTGGAGGACCACCATACACGTGCCTCGCGGTTAGGACTGGCCTTACCGCTCGGGTTGACACACTCATCAACTGCCTCACCACAACGCATGGAGTGGAAGGTAAATATTGATCATACTGATGACAATAAAGACAAGTCAAGGTAACCAAGTGCTTGTAGCCAAGCCACCCTCCTGCTTTGACTAATATTAAATAGAATGATGATTGAAATGAACTGAACCTTCTTGGTAATCTATCACCGTCACCTCAGTATTGTTTGATAAATTTTATTTGTAACTCCAAAATTTGTGAGTCGGCTGCCAAAAGTAGCCAATGAACTATGTCGCAGGAAAATCAAACCTAGAAGTCATTCCTTTGAAGACAGATTTACTCATTTTTTCAATATTTACAATGGCAAACATTTTGCATATATCTGGGCATTATTATCTTTTAACATTATGGTACCTAGTTTGAAATTGGTGGTTGTGTGTGTACAAGAGAGGCTGGAATGAGTAAAAAAAGAAATACCTTAAAACTATCTTGATATTGTGTTCAGCCATGTTAACCAGCCTTAATGTGCATTAATATTTTATCATAAAAAGTTTGAACGTGTATAACCCACAGTAATATATTTTCAAGGACCCCCTCCAACTGAGCCTGAGGAACCCAGCTTCATGTAGTTATCAAATTAAAACAATTTCCTTAAATCCAGCTTCAAGCCTTGAGGGTAGAAGGGAGCTAGAAAGCTGAGGACAAGCAGCAGCTCAAGAACAACGACTTCATAAAGCCAAGTGAAACCCCAGAGAGCTTAAAGGAAACATGCTGGATTACCTCCAAATGCACGCTTTTAGCAGGATGTTGGAAAACAGGCAATGGATTTTTTTCTCCTCGTGTCCAGGTAAAGATCCGGAGCGATGGCACTCGCTATGTGGCCAAGCGGCCGGTAAGGGATCGTCTCCTGAAGGCCAGAGCCATGAAGATCAGAGAGGAACGCAGCGGCATGACGACAGACGACGATGCTGCCAGCGAGATGAAACAGGTGAGTCTGCAATTGTAGATTATTGTATGAAAATAAAGTAACAGAAACAGACAGCTTTGCAATTCACTGAATTGTAGTGACAGTTTCAAAACACAGTGGCCTACAGCTGTTTCAAATGCTTTGCAAATTAATGTACATATTTAATGAAATATTTAATATATTTGATAAATACTGTACTCTATATACACACACACAATATAGCTTACTGTAGGTCAAATAATAATTAGGATATAGCTTTAATCAGAATTGTGCTGTGTCCATAGTGGAAATTGGCTATTAATCCACAGCTTGCACTGGTTTCAGTGCATTTTTACATGTTTAACAACCTGAAAATAAACTGGAGGCTCTCAATGCCCAGCTGAAGTATGAAAAACAATATTCATATTCCCCCTATGTTATCATGTATGAAAAGACCCAAATGTAACAGTGTAAGCGGACTACTTGATTACTATAAGTACATTATTTAAACAGCATTTGGAGAGGAATGATTCTGTCCCAAGCTTTTGGATCCATATACGCAGCTGATTTCTGTAACCGTGATCGCTATAAGCGCTTTGCACTGTACTTATATCTCAATTTATCATTATTTACTTAACTTATTGAGAACAAAGTCACTTTAATCCCTTATTTCTAAACCAGGACCACGTACAGTGTGACAAACCCATTAATCCACTGCTAAACGTCTTCCAAAATGTGCTCCAACAGGGACGCTACTGGAGCAAAGAGGAGAGGAAGCAGCAGCTGCTGAGAGCCAGAGAGTACAGACGAAGACGGGAGTTCATGATGCAGAGCCGCCTGGACTACCTCAAAGGAGACAGGTAGAGTACAAAAAGTCCAGTTCAATCCAAAATTTTAACGAGGGCTAACCCGTAGCTTCCTTTTCGCTTGGTGTGAAAAAGGCTTTTGTTACGGTAGAATGGGCTTTCCTCTTACATGCACTGAAAATACTTGAAGGATTCATAGCTGCAGCATTAAGAGCTGACAAAGACGTTATTGGTGTATGGGGGTGGGGGTTGTGAACACAAATTACTTCAGTATGCAGATGATTACTTATTATACCCTGGGGTCTCTATACCTTTTAGTTTTAAACAATAAAATCTAATTGTCAAAGAGAACCTATAGAATGGGAAAAGGCTGAGGATCAGCTTTAAGAAGCTGTGTAATCCTTAGGAAAAGGGCGGTATGGTACTCCCAGAAGAGGAAATATATAATCTTTGTATTTTAAAATAGCAAGTTAGCTAGGCACTGGGCAGAATAGGATTCCCACTTGGATTGGATAAATATAGAGAAGCCTATAACAGCTCCTTTCAACCCCCCACTGGCCCTCTTACAGACAAGACAAAGAAACCCTGTGTTTAAGTATTCCCAGTGGGTGTGGTCTGAAGGGCATGGAATGATAGGGGAACCTCAATACAGACAGGTTTATTCTTCCATAACCCTCAAGTCCTGATAGGGAGGAAAAAATTTTTTTTTAAACTTAATTACAAGTAAAGAAAAAGATGACTGAAAGGCTCAACTTTGCACACAGCTTGGGTTATGAGGTTGGACCGCTGTGAGAACACAGACTATATTACGGTAATTGTATAAAAGTATGTTTTGTTTGAGTCAGTGTATATATATATATATATATATATATATATATATATATATTTTTTTAAATAGATTTTAGTTTCAGGTTGATTTACGTAGTTTTTTTTTATTTTTATTTTTTTTTATTTAAACCTAGGGGTCATTAGGACCTAATTTGTGGTCACTGTGAAGAACTACAACTTTACCCATCTGTGTTCACCACATCATGACTCTTACCTCCCTCTGCCATGCAGTGTGAAAATTCATAAAACAAAAAAATCCAAACTTCATTTATTGAAATCCTAAATTCTGAAACAAACAGTGAATCGTCTTCTCTTTATTTAGCACATTTAAATACATCCAGGTTGACCAAAGTGCTCTACATTGACATGAATCAATAAATAGACAATATAACACCAAAGAAAACAGCAGCTTACTTATCCTGGATTAAAAGCCAAGGAGTAAAAATGAGTTTTAAGTCACGATTTAAAAACCCGGAAAGCTGGGGGCCAGGACTTGCTTTGGAATGTGTTTTGTTAGTGGACTTCTGGGCTACTTCAGGGTCTATATAGTACAATATGTAAAACTACAAATTTAGCTGATGTTTCTTCAGATACAGTTTGCTAAATCACTTTTTGGTTTTATGTCCAGGGACACTTTATCATCATCAACAGGAGGCGCTGAAGACCCAGGTTCATCCCAGACTACCCACCTTCATCCCCAACATGACTCCCCCAGCAACAATATTCTATTACTGAGCCAGAAGAAGATCATGAAGAAAAGGAATCGTCGCATCCTTGATAACTGGATCACCATCCAGGAGCTGCTGGCTCATGGCTCGAGGTCGCCAGACGGAAAGAAAATATACAACCCTCTTCTTTCTGTGACCACGGTGTGATCTGAAGACGGAGAGGAAGAAGAGGAGAAATGAGGAAAGAAACAAACTCAAAAAAAAAAAAAAAAA
>NC_060157.1:2913490-2926305 GCF_021292245.1 Micropterus dolomieu
AGTATTCCCAGTGGGTGTGGTCTGAAGGGCATGGAATGATAGGGGAACCTCAATACAGACAGGTTTATTCTTCCATAACCCTCAAGTCCTGATAGGGAGGAAAAAATTTTTTTTTAAACTTAATTACAAGTAAAGAAAAAGATGACTGAAAGGCTCAACTTTGCACACAGCTTGGGTTATGAGGTTGGACCGCTGTGAGAACACAGACTATATTACGGTAATTGTATAAAAGTATGTTTTGTTTGAGTCAGTGTATGTATATATATATATATTTTTTTTTTTTAAATAGATTTTAGTTTCAGGTTGATTTACGTAGTTTTTTTTTATTTTTATTTTTTTTAATTTAAACCTAGGGGTCATTAGGACCTAATTTGTGGTCACTGTGAAGAACTACAACTTTACCCATCTGTGTTCACCACATCATGACTCTTACCTCCCTCTGCCATGCAGTGTGAAAATTCATAAAACAAAAAAATCCAAACTTCATTTATTGAAATCCTAAATTCTGAAACAAACAGTGAATCGTCTTCTCTTTATTTAGCACATTTAAATACATCCAGGTTGACCAAAGTGCTCTACATTGACATGAATCAATAAATAGACAATATAACACCAAAGAAAACAGCAGCATACTTATCCTGGATTAAAAGCCAAGGAGTAAAAATGAGTTTTAAGTCACGATTTAAAAACCCGGAAAGCTGGGGGCCAGGACTTGCTTTGGAATGTGTTTTGTTAGTGGACTTCTGGGCTACTTCAGGGTCTATATAGTACAATATGTAAAACTACAAATTTAGCTGATGTTTCTTCAGATACAGTTTGCTAAATCACTTTTTGGTTTTATGTCCAGGGACACTTTATCATCATCAACAGGAGGCGCTGAAGACCCAGGTTCATCCCAGACTACCCACCTTCATCCCCAACATGACTCCCCCAGCAACAATATTCTATTACTGAGCCAGAAGAAGATCATGAAGAAAAGGAATCGTCGCATCCTTGATAACTGGATCACCATCCAGGAGCTGCTGGCTCATGGCTCGAGGTCGCCAGACGGAAAGAAAATATACAACCCTCTTCTTTCTGTGACCACGGTGTGATCTGAAGACGGAGAGGAAGAAGAGGAGAAATGAGGAAAGAAACAAACTCAAAAAAAAAAAAAAAAAAGATTAAAGCTTCAGATTTATTTGAGTTGGAAAGAAGATGAAACGGAAGAAACCCGTTGAAGAGAGTGGGACTTTGGAGAAAGAGTGCGAAGGGGAGGAACTTGGGACCATTTTTGTGTATGGAAACTTAAAACTGTAACCTGCAGTGTCTTTGATAGAGAGTACAAGTGGAATGAGAAAGAAGATACAACGAAGTAAAGGAAAAAGTTCAGCAGGAGATGAAATGTCAGAGAATAGCCTTGAAAAAGTAGAGATGAACAACAAGACGCCGCACCACAAAAGCCTAAAACTAAAATCAGAATAACCCTGAAAAACTGAAGAAACCTGAATGGTTGAGTTACTTTTCATGTTCAAAGACAAGTCCTGAAGGTTGAATCTGGGAACAAATGACTTAAGGGATTGGATGTCTGTATTTCTTAAATCTGAACGGGATCCTGATCAGGAGGACATAGGTCTCCGAACCAAACTTCTTTGATATAAACAAGACAATTGATAGGAACCAGGTTTTTCAACCTCTCACCTTCATGACGTCTCTTAAAACTTAGCAAAGATATTAAAACATGAAACTGCTTTGAAAGTCAAAGGAAACCGTTTGTTTTAGTTCTCTGCCCCCCTTTTGACCTCATGAAGATGCTCCATGATAGACTGGTAGAAAGACTATTTTCTCACAGGTTCTTCTAGTCCTGGTAGATTAAGACAGAATGCAAGGTCAATTTTAAATATGCTGCGATTGCAAATAAAGTCAAAAGGAAAGATGAGGGGGCACAAAGAGATGCAAATTCACCCAGAGTCATGCAAACTGAGGTTAGTTAAAAATGTTGCATCTTGAGCAAAAGTTGTCCAATCCAGGAACTTTATGCATCTCATTCACAAATGTACAACAAGATAAAAGAAGAGATACTGGAGGAAATGGTAGGAAAAGATTGCGTTCCTGGTGGCTTCTGGGGCCACTCAGCTAAACACATGTACAGTTCTTTGCTACCTTACAGCTAAACATACAGTTGGTACATTGGATGTGTGGGGAGAATAAACACAAAGTGCTGACAATCCTGTTGTCCAGTTTGCGGAAAAGTAATGGGAGGCAAAACAGACTTGACTTTCTGAACTTAGCTGAAGTGTCCAATCACTGGGGAAGAAACTTTGTGATCTGTGATGATACAGTTTCTCTGCGTGGAGTACCGACACTGAAATGCTCAACAGAATCTGTATGTGAATTGACAAGATTTGTTTGTGAAGAACCATTGAACTTAAACTTCTCCGTCTCCAAAGATTCAGAAGGAAAGTCGAGTGATTTTTCCCTTCACATCTCAGAATTTAAGTGACTTTATTCTCCGAGGACATTAAAATGTACAGAAATGTATAGTGCAGAAGTATATTGACAAAATCATCATGAGTATTACTGAAACAGTGGAAGATTGTACTATTAAACATTCAGTATTAAACCACTACTCTATGTGCATTCAAGGAAAAACTCTAACTTTAATATCAAGCTGTCAGATCTCGTCGATCTTGACATTCAGTTGCTTTACTTCTCACTTGCCTTTTAATTTAAAAAGGTGCACCATTGTAAACCACTTTCCCAGAATGCCTTTTGAGACTGTTTTTGGGCTATTTTCTGCTCCTATGAAAAGCAGACATTGCGCTTGCCATCTCTGCTCTGAGGATTTCTTCCTGTTTTTATACTTTTTTAAAACCTTATGTTTAAATATTAATAGTAAGTCTATTCAGTTTTGTTGTTTATAGGATTTTTTCCCTTGGCAGCAGGATGGTTCACAGAGTGGTTCGGGCTTCAGAGACAGCTGGTTGTGTTGGACCCATGTCAAATGAGATATTAATGCTGATTATTTAAATGCATGAATTAATTATTGAACGTTGTGAATTATTGGACACAATTCTTGAATTTAAAGTGGTGTAGTGTACAAAGCCTTGTGCAGACATTTTAAGTAGTGAAAATGTGAAAAAATGCAGAGTAAAATACAATTAAATGAAGTGAAATGAGATGTATGAAGTGTTCACTGGTCTTTCTTTGAGTCACATAACAAATGTGTCAGCTCATGTCTGCTTGTCTAAAGTAAGGCGTGTGAAAAACTTAACAGCAATTATCGAGGCACAACTACATTCAGAAATTCTTTGCTGGGTAACATTACCTGCAGAAAGAGACCATAATTACCCCACACAGGGGCACCGAGGCAACATAAGGCTAGAAATTCTCAGCATTAGAACCAATAGATCAAAAAGTGTCAGGGTATGTGTCTTCAGCCTGGTATCCAATGGCGTATGTTAGGTCCAACAAGTTGCTCCCAGGAGCCCCCTGTTTGTGACCTGTGTGAAACCAAACATCAACTTATTTGATAAGTAAAGTATTTTACCTATGCAACATTCGTAACGTAACTTACAAACATAACTGATGTAACTAATGTACCATTTGAACCCAAACCTTGATTTTTCCTTAACCAAAAGTAGCTTGTTCAAATTGTGACAGTTTCACAATGTTAACCACGTTTGTTATTGTTACCATGACAATGAAGGTGATTCGACTATGACGAAGAAGGTCACCTGACGCTTGAAAACAGCTCGTTTGTAGTCCAGCCCTTCACTTCCTTTACTTGTGATGTCACAATGAAAACGCGTCATGAAGCTTGCCAAGCGGCTAGCGGCTAGCACGCCCTCAAACCAAGCTAGTCTGAGCGGAGGCCCTTTGTCTGGGTTTCCATTGTAGAAGTGTTGCACCTTTTTTCGTATCACCTCTGTCGAGGTTCCAAGCGAGCTGAGGGATACTAAAATGTAACGTGAAAACACGACCGATCGCTGATTGGTCAGAGAGAATATTCACTGCATCATCATTGCCTAAGCCAGACAGAGTTATATTTTACAGTTTTCATATGGAATTTCATCACTAAATCCACTTCTGAGAAGTTTTGAGGTGAGAAATCAGCGGTGTAGATTTCCAATATTGACAGTTTTACGAGAAGTGATGGCGGGAAAAAAAAGTGCTTGAATATTTTCAGAGTTGAGGAGCTTTGCAAGTGGCGGCGGGGGAACCCTGCTGTGACCCGTGGGGAGGAGCGTGAGAGGCCGACCAGCCGCCCGCTCACAGAGCCCTCTTATCCCGCCGTCACACAGACCGCTGCAGCAACAACGGCAGAGGAAAACACAGCTGGAAGGTTTTCATACCGCTTATCTGTCTTTACATTCTGAGGAGTGTTGAAATGTTTTAACTTAAAAAAGAGAAAGCTGTGTGGATCGCTGGTGTGTCTGTCTGCAATGGAAAACGGAGTAGGGCCGAGTCTATTGATTTGCGCAATGGTAGCATTTTTTGGCAAAGGCAGCAGAGATCGTCAGAACACCGGCAACAGTTAAACGTTTAGTCCTAAAAGACGATGCAACTCCGACTCTGTTTGGGCCTGGAAATTCACAATCACAACCTGTAAGTATGCTTTATTGGTTGTGAATTATATTTAAAATAAACACGGCAATGTAACTTCAGACTGTTGAAGTGCAGAGTTGTTGTAAACGTTGACTAACACAGCTAAAGTTATAGCTATAATGCTAACGTTACACCCGATGTGAAAGCTACTGAGCAAACGTTCAAATAGTTTGGCCAATTTTTTGTAAAATTTAGTTGAAATATGGTGATTTTTATAGGTGGTCTATGGTAAGATGTGGAACAATGATGTTGTGAACTTGTGAGTAACTTATACCATCTGCTAGGTTACGGTCGCATTCTGAAGCGGCTACACTACCTTGTTTCTTACGACCCGCCCTTCTCTGCTTCTGATTGGCTTGTGGTCCTTACCTGGGGACTGCGCATGTGCAACTCCCAACAAAGATTTTGTACAAGTAAGATGCATCACTCTGTATCTCAAGAGCGGAGCGTACAACACACAGGGTGAAAAGAGGAGCTGCTGAGAAAAATATGGTGTATTTTGAAAATTAAACCACGTAAACCTGTTCTGGTACAACCCCTAAATAAGATTTTGTACCTGAAAATGAGCAGAATACCACCTCTTTAAGTGTTAAATGACACAAAATTCTTACAATGTGAATGTCTGCCGTGCCAATTACATTACTCAATTCAAACCAGTGACATTGTGGCTCATAGTAGGTGCCTCTAATCTCTAGGCTAACAGGGTTTTTCCTGGACTATCTGTTTTTACAGGATGAATTATATTACGAAGGTCTTGAGGAATAATTTAGGAAAATTATTGAATTTCATCCAAATATGCAGAGCAACACAAAAACGTTCTGAAATTTTCATGACGTTTGTACACACATTGAGGTAAAAAACAACAAAACCCCACAAAGAATTGTGCCGTTTCCACAAAATGCTTCACAGATGAGCCCTTTTCATGTTTGACACTCCCTGTTCTTTTGTCAAGTGCCATGACAAAGTCTTTTGTAATCTAATGGAATAATTACTATGAAATTTCTTGATCACATTTCTGCTCCGTAAAAGGAAAGTGTCTTGATTTGTAAATACTCAGGGACTTTTCCTCAAGCATCAGCTTCAGGACAAACATCTGCTCCACTACTGGTAAGACTCCAAGAACAGTGACATGACCAACATGTTGTTTGCCTTGTCCAACACTTTGATTTTCTGGCTTTAATGAACACTGTAGTCTCTAGGGAGCACTAGCAAAAGTCTATAATTTTGTTAAAAACACTGACATCGTGTTTGACGTAAATACTTTCTCATTCTCGGCTGTGGCAGTAAGCACACACGCCAAGAACAAAAAATCCCAGGTGATCTGAGACAGAGAGACAAGGAGTACTGAATCTGACATTGTTTCATGTCCAGTCAGTGTAACAGCACTGATGTAAATTCCTCCTCCACTGAGCTGAGAGAGAAACAGAGAAATTGGGTAATAGGCCAATTGCAGGGTTTAGAAGGAAAGAAAGGGAAACTGAAATGGTTCAGCCCGGTGAGTAACAAGCTCAGGGAGTCTGAGATCAGCAGGGGGGGGGGAAGGAAACGGAGGAAGAAGAAGATGGACAGCAGGAAGAAGGTAATGAAGGGGGGTGAGATGACTGGAAAGAAAGAAGAAATTGCAAAAAGTAAGAAAAGCTAATTGTTCTTTAAAGAAATTTAAAATAAAAGGACTTGAACAGATGCATGAAAATGTACAGATAGTGAAAGAGAAACACCAAAGTGTTCTGAGAGGTAAGTCGTCAAAACACTGGGTGGATATTAAAAAAAAAAAAAAAAAGAAGATTGAGAGATAGCCTGAAAATAACGACAAAATTATACTGAATGAAGATAAAGAAATGATAAAACTACAAATAAAAAAGGTGAAGCTTGAATGAAAGAACAGTAGATGGAGGCGGCATCAGTGACAGCAGACAGAGCAGAGCAGCTTGTTCATTCTGACAAGACTAATCAATCATAACTGACACACAGACGTTACACCACATAAGTCATTCCTGCAGAACAGCAGAACCAGTCTGAGCCTCTCCGACAGTTATTAAGAACATGGAGTCAAAGGTTAGAGAGACACTCACCTAACAGTAGAGCAATCAACATCATCTGACTGAAGCTGTGAAGGCCGTGTCTGTGTCCAGCAAAAACATCTACCGGAATAGTCTGACATTTTGGGAAATGCACTCATTTGCTTTCTTTCTGAAACGATCAATACTGCTCTCATGTCTTTGCGCATGTCAAGGGCTAAAGAATACACCAAAAAGCACCTCTAAAGATCATCAACACATTTAAACATTTGTTTAATCTGGACACAAACTGAAATGTCAAAAAAAAAAACAATTTGTTGTGGTAGGTGAAGTTATCTGCTGGAACTATTTCTTGATGAACAACATCCATGTGCAGTGACCTGTGTCTTGTCAACACAGAAGATGAATGGTTAGAGTGTGTAACCTTTACAAACGAACGGCGGGCGCACTTACAGGCAGTGGCTGAGTTCAGTGATAAATCCAAAAAAGGCACGGGGTAAACGCAGATCCAAGGTTCAGGCAGACATCCAAGGCTGACACTGTACACAGACGACTGCTCATGGCAGGCTAAAAAAAAAAAAACCCACAACACACTGTAATGACCAGACAGAGAGTGAACAGAAACAGCAAACATTTAACACCAGGGACTAACGAGCAGGCGGGAGAAACACAGGTGAGGCGAATCAGGACTAACGAGACAGGCTGGCCGAGAGACGCCGGGGGGGGGGGGCAATAACAGAAACCCATGTAAACAGACCAACTATAACACAATGATCATAACAGACAAAACCTAAGCGGGAACACAGAAGACAGAGCACACTAAACTAGAAGTAAAAACTAAGATATGAACTAAGACACAGGACTAGGAACACAGACATGGAACCAAAACCCAGACTCCCCAACAAGACACACAGACAGGATCGTGACAGTAGTATTGAAATAATGTCTGTATGAATGTGTAAATGATCTTATATCATCCACTAATCAATATCTTGCATCAATTTATAAAAGATTACCGCTGTCAAGCTCCACCAGAGGTGCTGGACAATTATCTGTGTGGCATCCTATTGTCTGTGGCATAAAGAAAAATTAGTGCTGGGAGATGTGTTGAGAAAAGAAGCTGAAATATGTTTTTGTTAATAAACTGGGACAGATGCCAGAACAGTAAAATAAAAAATGATGAGAGAAAAGAGCATGAAAAATGCAAAGTAATCTCCACTAACAGAGAGCAATAAAAGGAGGGCAGTCAGCAGAAGAAGGATACTAAGAGAAAGCTGACAGATGAGAAACAACATGTAGGCCAAGTGAGAGTGAGAAACTATACTTATGTTAGAGCAAGAGAGCGAGAGAGGATCAGAGCTGTTCGTCTCCATCCATCCATCACAGACTTATTAACGTGTGCACAATCGCCAAGAGAATCATGCTGCTTTTTTTCTGTTTATATAGTGTAAAACAAACTGAATGGCTTTTATACTGTGTGTGTGGGCTACTGTTCATCTGTTCTGTGTTACTGCATTAGTGTTTCCATTATAAACAAGTTGAGAGAAGAAATTTCACTTTGCCCAACATCTATGAAAATACCAAAACCAGCACTGATTGTATCTCCTAACGAGCAGCCTGCTGTGTGTGTATTGAAGCCTTATATCTCTACTTCTTCTGAGCCATAGACTTCCACTGTTGTCCAGATGTAGCGGAGTTAATGATTCCACTTGCCATCACTGTGTGTGGTATTATTAAATGTAATCTTAATTTTTATACTGTTGACTAGTTTTATTATACTGTTTATTTTATTATGTACGTTGTGAGTGCGATGGACATTGTTGCCATGGAGACCTTTGGGTGTGGTGTGGGCGCCCTCTGCTGCGCCCCTGCAGATTTGAGCGGTGCACCCCAAAATTTAACAGTCTACATGTGCTGTCAGCTCCGTTAAATATTTATTTTAAATCATCTTCTTGTGGGTAAAAGTCTGGTTTAATTACTTATATTAAACATGTTATGTGAACGTCAGCTTTTAGTTGCCGGTGAAAATGTGTTATGTTAACTTTGTGGCCTTTTAACTGTGTTTTTCTGTAAATTTGTTTAAAATGTGTGTCGTGTTTTGCTAGGTTAATTCAGGTTTAAGTTCAATGCATTTTATTATTTGGTTTATAGAAACGTGCTGGAGTTTTAAGACTGACTGTGATGGAGGATTAATCTTTATCCTGTGTTACCAGATAAACGGCGAATTGAAGCCAAAGGTCCACAGCCTACATTTGAACTGTGCAGGCCGCCGTTTACTTTGTGATGACTCACAGTCTTCTGCCGCCACAGTTGCTTTTAACTCCCGTGGTACATTCAGTAACAGTCCAAGCTCATTATTGGTCCATTTCTTCTTTTGACAAATCTTCTGTAACTGACCCTCTGCTTCATATTTACACCAGCACGCACATGCCCGTGTACGTGAACGACCACCCGTGTTGTGATGTGCGTTTTCAGTCATTTTAATATAGATGGAGATCAACTCTGATACATAGCTAAAAACGCTGGTGTGGACAGAAACAGTATTTGTTTTAAAACTCTGATTTTAAACAAAATAGAATAGAATAGTAGCCTGGACTTGGAATAAGCTTCAGGTTAAGCTTAAGTTAGGAACAATCTATGCCTACAAAATTGACATATGCACTTGCTTTCATACTCATGCCAACAAGTTATGTGGATTATATGTACATATCTCTGTCATTGCTGCTTGTGAATGTATTTTTTTAAATAGTTGTGTTTTTGTATTGTAATTTTGAACTTGCTGAAATGTCTTTTAATTGAGCTGCCCTCTTGGCCAGATCTCCCTTGTAAAATAAATTCTATTTCAATGGGACTTCTATTAAAATTCTAATAAAAAAATATGTTACGTCATCACCATGAACACACACTGCAGTTTATTTAGACTCAGTCCCTCATACACCGTCCTGCTGCCCCAAATACTCACTAGACTTGAGCACCACGTGTGCATTCATACACATCTGAAAATAATCCCCCAAAAATGCACCAATGGGCTTGGAGCTGAGATCCACAGATGTTGTTGGTTTTTGTTGTCTCTTCACGGGATTTGTTGCAATAAGATAAAATGTATGACAATGTTATCATTTAAGAATTGTTATTTTAGACTGGATATTACACAGCTTGTCTACATCCTTATAGATTATCCACACAGAACAGAATGAGACTATTATGTATTTCTTGTTTGATTTAGATTGTTATAAATTCTGTGAAAGAATATCTTTATAGCATTATTAGGAGTTGCAATCAATCCCCCAACCCAGGCATGCCACAACCATGATTTCCATGTTTAATGGGTGTATAAAACCATTTCAAAATCCAGCCTCAAGAACTCTTAAATCCACAGTTGTTGAAGCTAGACCCTGAAGTTGTTCTACTTTCAGAAAAGCTGAGAAAAATTACTGTACATATGATAACTGTTGTAAAAATGAATGACTAGTAAAAGGAAAGAAATCGAAGGACCAGCTTTGGATGTCAGAGAAGCCTTAGGAAAATGTGGTCAACAGTGACAGCTGCTGGTCTGATGAGGAACAGCCAGGAAGCAGCTTTCACATGTTTGAGACAGTATATAACATTGGAAAAGATTGCTTGCAGGGCTTTCTGTCTGAAAGGCTTTCTATGTCCTTCAAGCTGGCAGCTCTATATGTGAAAGCTGCCAAATCTGTAAAGTTTCCCCAAGTACTGAACCCCTTGGTAAGCAGAGCGAGGTAATGCATGTATAAGCTGTAAAGAAACTCAAAGGTTTTAAAATGTTTATGCGCATTTTTACTGAAAGGTACTGTATTATAATCTACCAAAAAAGTTGCATATGCTTATTAAGAAGCTCTTAATTATTATTTTTTACTTAATGAGCCACAAAAATGTATTATTCTAGAAATGTAGTGCAAACACCAAGAAGCTGACTGAAAGATCTGGCGTGGGGGTGGTGATGGCGCAATGGATAAGACACATGCCTTTGGTGTGAGAGACCCGCGTTCAATCCCCCACTGTGTCCCATCCACCATCGTGTCCCTGAGCAAGACACTTAACCCCTCGTTGTTTCAGAGGCGTGCGACCTCTGACATGTATAGCAATTGTAAGTCGCTTTGGATAAAAGCGTCAGCTAAAAGAATAAATGTAAGCTAAAGAATAAATGTAAGCTAAAAGAATAAATGTAAGCTAAAGAATAAATGTAAGCTAAAGAATAAATGTAATATAAATTAGAGAATGATGTGAAGAGCCAGGGATGATATACTGCAGGGTTTCTACTGTTGGATGAGTCAGATGCGCAGGTAATCACCAGTGAAGTGGGGTAGGAGTGAGAATGGCGCGCCACACCCAGAATTAAAGACTCACCTGCAGGAGAGAGTGACTGTACTTGCATGCCCAGAGCAAACAAACACACAATTCGTGGGAACGGTAGAAACACAAGGAATTGAGGAGGCGGCACAGCCAGTCCATTACACCAACTGATTAATCCAGTAATTGTTTCAATTGAACATTTCATTAGATAACTGTTGATGTTGCCGTGCAACTAGTAACAGAATAATACAAGAGGAAAACAGCAGTATTAAAGGTTCAATGTGTCGGCTCTGCAGAGCAGCGTGCAACATGGCGATGTCCATGAGGACCTGCGGTGCATGTAGATATAAGTTGCTCATTCTAAGGTAATAAAAACACAACTGTTCATTATGTAAGGTATTTATACACCATCGGCATCGCCAGGTGGTTTTTCCAGGGCTTTAGCCCCGAATGTTTTGACTATAGCCCTACTATAGTATTAATATGCAATAATCTTAATGACACAGCCTGTCTCACAGGTCTTCAAAGAACTGAGGCTACTCGCAATAATATTGCTATATTTTGTTTGAAGTTCACGTAACCCCCCCACCGTTACTCAGCCTGACTGCATTTAGAGTGAGAGGAAAGAGAGAGAGAGAGACAGAGAGCATGCTCAGAGCTTCAGGGCTTGTCAGCAACAACTGAATTGTCCCCGGCAATAATTTTAATCAAAACATTTATATAGCCTATAAATGTTATCAGTCAGTGTCTAGTCATTGTAGGATTTGCTACACAGTCCGCTGTAAAGTAGTGAGAGAATAACATGACACAGCTGACCGTGACACAGACACCTGTCGCTCTGTCTGCTGTCTCTGTCCCCCTCGCTCAGAGACACGTTTACTCTGTTTGCCTGTCTCTCTGCTCCGGGATGTTTCCCTTTGAAGCCAGTGTGAGAGCTGCACTTTATCAGAGGTGCTGAAGTTTGACATTTGTGTGGATCTGTGTTGAGATTTATGCCTGATCACAAGTGTTTTCAGTTTTGGTTCTCCACCTCTGATGAAGAGCAGTGCCAGACAGGCACTGTGTCTGTCTACTACCATATCAGCAGAGCAATAACAGGAGGGGCAGGTAGATTTTGTTAAAATATTATGACTTCATTCTCATTTGATTGCGATTTTATTCTCTTACTATTACGACTTTTGTCTCAAAATATTATTCTGCAAATGTCAGAGCTAAAGCCAAATCAGCCATAACATCATGACGACCTGACTACTAGTTGAGTAGCAAATCTTTATTCTGGGGCGGCCCTGGTACAATTATATCCAAACATATTAATACACCTAATAAAATAGAGAACATCAACATACAAAGTTCCATGCATAGTTTTTTATTACAGCTAACAACTCC
The DNA here is from genome assembly GCF_021292245.1 of Micropterus dolomieu. Classification (NCBI taxonomy): domain Eukaryota; kingdom Metazoa; phylum Chordata; class Actinopteri; order Centrarchiformes; family Centrarchidae; genus Micropterus; species Micropterus dolomieu. Next base: position 2,925,796 of record NC_060157.1, read on the forward strand.
AAAACTACATCAAAGATCAAACATTTAACAAGTTACTGGCACCTGTGCACACCCAAAAAATGAATATCAACATAATTAAAATACTTGACTAATGTCTATGAAGATTCTCAGTCATCCAGGTCATAGTTATCCAACGAAGGTTAAAATCAAGGGCAACTGGACTTGGTTGAAGGAGGATTTTCAACAAACATAACATCCCTGTGTTTTTTAAACCCAAGAACACACTAAGACAGATGCTGGTCCACCCCAAAGACCGCACACCCAAACACAAGAAAAGCAATCTAGTGTATGCGGTCCAATGCAGTGAGGAATGCACAGACCTGTATATTGGGGAGACTAAACAACCACTACACAAACGCATGGCTCAACACAGAAGGGCCAACTCCTCAGGTCAAGACTCTGCAGTCTACTTACATCTGAAGGACAGAGGACACTCGTTTGAGGACCACCAGGTGCACATTTTAGACAGAGAAGATGGATGGTTTGAAAGAGGTGTCAAGGAAGCATCTA